>NW_026869160.1:242950-281868 GCF_020745735.1 Hemiscyllium ocellatum | reverse complement strand
TCCCACTACCACACATCCCCGGCCCTCCCACTACCACACATCTCCGGCCCTCCCACTACCATACCCTGTGGCATCTGCATAGTCCATCCAGTCACTAATTCAAGAGGGGACAGTCCCGTCCCCTTTGCTGGGGTTGTCCTCAGTTTCACTAGGCTGGTGTGGAGTACTCTAACCCATCGCTGCCTGTCTCTGAGAGAGCCTTAGTCAGATTAGCTTTTCAGTGTCTGCGTCATTCCTTCTACTGTCCCAGAGCTCTGGGGGTGGTATGGGGATGGGATTTCTGTTCAGTACCAAACAGGGCACATAGCTAAAGAGCTATGTTCCCTGTAACATTTGACCCTTGGTCATAATCTGCAGGGGAATGCTTCCACCCACTGAGTAAACCTATTTATTAAAACCCAGTAGGACGTCCTTTCCTGGGATTGGGATGGGTGTGTGTGTGTAAAATCCGTCTGTAATTGTTCCCATGGGCCCCTGGGCTGCCTCCATTTTATCCTGATTGCTTTCCCTGGCTCACACTGTGAACACATTACACACCTTCGACAAAACCTTGCTGTATTTCTCCCTGTCCAGGCAAGGATTGTAGTGGATCATCTGATATTGCATTTTATCCTGCCCAATATGGACCAGTCCATGATATGATTTTAATACTGTTTGTCTTATACAGTGTGGTGACACTGCTGGATCATCCAGACTTTGTCTTGTCCTATTATTGTCCCACCCTTTTCCCATTCCTGTTTCTCCTGTTGTGGGACTGTTTCTGGGAATATCTTTAAACCTTCCTCTCTCACTTCTGTAGCTACACCCATTGCCATCTCCTCAAATGTCTTCACTGTTTCAGTCAGTATTTCACGTGTAAGATTATTAAAGGATTGGACATTCTAGAGACAGGAAGCATGTTTCCGCTGATGGGTGAGTCCCGAACTAGAGGACACAGTTTAAAAATAAGGAGTAGGCCACTTAGAACAGAGTTGAGGAGAAACTACTTCACCCAGAGAGTAGTGGATGTATGGAATGCTCTGCCCCAGAGGGCTGTGGAGGCCAAATCTCTGGATACTTTCAAGAAAGAGTTGGATAGAGCTGTAAGGATAGTGGGATAAAGGGTTATGGGGATGAGGCAGGAGCAGGATACTGATTGAGGATGATCATCCATCATCATAATGAAAGATGGTGCTATCTCGAAGGGCAGAACAGCCTACTCCTGCACCTATTGTCTATTCACCTGCCTTCCCCACATACTCACTGCCCTGTTGGTGTGGGGTTTCTACTTCCCTGTGAGCTCTACTCTTCATTATTGCTGCTTCTCTGGGAAAGGTAGCTGCTTCCACAAACTCTCTGATCTGTCCTTCATGCTCTATATGCCCCCAGACAGGGTGATGTACCCTCACCGAGCCCAGGCCAACACTTGGTCATGAACTATACCAAAGGAATGCTGTCTGTCTGTGTATATGCTGACTCCCTGACCCCTGGCTAATGTCCGTGCTTCTGTCAGGGCTCGTGATGGTTCTGCCATTTCTGGGTAATTCTCCACAAAAGTCCTCCAATAATTAAACAATCCTAAAGTTTGCCTTATCCCCTTCACGGTGTGTGGGTGTATAGTTTTGAAATCATGATCTTTCGTTACACTGGGATTGTCCCCTCCCTTCCTGATTTGATCTCCCTGATGTGATGTCCCAGGTACATCTCCCCCTACCTTCCCACGTTCTGTGGGTTAATTTTAAGCTCGGCCTGCCTGACCTGACACAATACTCTGTGTGATATCTGGATATGTTCTTTCTCTTCAACTGAGGTGATGAGATGTTGGTAAGATTAAATTGACTAACTCCATCAGCCATATATCAGTGGGATATACTGGAATATTACGGGATCCCTGAGGTAACTGGATCCAGGTCTACTGCTTTCCTCAGACAGTAAATATTAGCTTATTCTGCCATTCCAGGTCCACAGGAACCCATTCACAATATCAAGGGCTGAGACTGTATCCTGTTGCAATTTTAATCCATTAACTGAAGTGGTGTGGTTCGCTACTGTAGGATACTGTTTAGTGGCGGATTTACTGAGGGAGGTATAATCAATAGTGAGGTGGGATGAGCCGTTCGGCTTCTGTGAGTTCGTCTGTGATACTGTTGGTCTGACTATTTCCTGCTTCTCTCAATCTGTTACTGTCACAATTACTGCCTCCTCAGCCCCAGCTTTAATGGGATCCTGTTTATGTGGGGAGTGAGAGGACCCTCGATCTTTACAGGATCTGCAGATAATAACCCACATTCCTGTTTGAGTTCCCCACACTGCTGTTTGGGGTCCTAGCTATAACTCCCCAGATTCTCTGACTGCTCCAGTCTCCCTGCAAGGTAACTACTCTGGAAATGTTGCCTCTCCTTTGCTTCCTGTCCCGGGCCTGGCCAGGTTGTTCCCATATTACAGTTTGTGTCTCTACATCAATAGTTCTTCGGAACTGTTCTAAAATGGCAACTCCCAGAATGGTCCTTTCCTCAGTTTCACACTCCCATATCTGAATATATTTTTCCATATCCATGATCTGCATTGGGACAGGTTTATTTCATCCAGTTTCCTCGATTCCCTCTCCAACTGCTCTCATTTTAGTAATTGAGGGGTAGGGGCAAATCCGTATCAGTAATTGATACAGGTGTTCCTGTATTAATAATATGTTCTACTAGTTCCCAAACACAGCATCAATGAATATTCATGTGCCTACGTGAACACATGCACACACACAATGTGAACATCTATCTCCCTCTCTCTGCCTACGTTCCTTGGCTGTGTGCCCTTTCCTGCTTCACTTGTAACATTGTGGGTCTGGTTACCCTCCCTGCACTTCAGCTATTCCCCTTTGTTTCGGAGTTTGCCTCAGCTGTCATGGCCCAATTCAGAATGTGGTTAAAATTATCTCCCACTGGGAGTCCCATATTTATGATTACAGTTAAATGGGGGTCCCATGTCATCTTTAAAATACATCAAACCTATTTCATCATCACAGGTTGGGGTTTGGTAAACCCCCATGGTCCTTACACACCTCAGGCTTCCACACCTCAGGCTTCCTTTAGGCCTCACGTCTGAGAGCCACCACCTTCACTTGTTCCTGTTTCCCACAATAATGTAACTCATCCTGTCATTCCTGGAATAAAACAGAACAAAATGTAAATTTGGTTTGACTTGAAATATTAGTAATTCGACATTCACTTTACATATCTATAGAGGTGAAAATTCTACTGTGTTTATTTAAGTAAATTTAATGTGATCATCCAGTGAAAATAACCCTGATAATCAACGACAGTGAATGAACTGAATAATATGTGAATCTTTGCACAAGTTCTTGCAATGAAAATTCAATTTTATTTAATGCTTGTCACCCATTACACCATGGGCATTGTTATTAGGGAATAAAGTAATGGAAGGATATCAGAGAAAATCAATAGACTTTATGTTTAGCTTCACTGCAATAATGAACCAAAACAATATTTGGAAATATGGTTAAACTACATAACAATGTTTCCAGTGTCATTATTAACATGAAAACTATTTTAGTTTGCAAGTTGTTTTATACTAAGAATAATTGGAAATGAATTGAGATTATTAATTGACCATTTAAAATATATTGTGAAGAGAATAATCATATATATTTTTTGGAGGAAATTAGGAAAGTAAATAAATACATATACATTGGTATTAATAGTTTTAAAATGTTTGGAAGTCGACTAGGATTATTTGATTGAGAGAGGCTGCATGATTTTAAAGACTATTTCACCTTTTTCATTGCATTGTTGGTTTCACTAGAATCTGTTGTGGTCTAAGCTCTTGTTGTGTGCAATGGGCTGTCACTAATAGCTTCATTAACCTGCGAGTCTCAGATCAGGTTTCCTTTGTCTGTAAGTCAGTCTGTAAGTGCGCGACACACCTGCTTTTCTGAGGGGAAACATATTCTTTTCACTGAGAATGGTTTTTACCGCACACCATAAGCAGGGAAGTGTTTTTCCAAAGAATTCCAATCTTTATCTATAAATCTGATGGTATCTGTGTTTGTCAGTTTGTGGAGGATTCAGCCCCTTTGTTCCAAGCTGTTTTTATACAAGCAGTTGGTTCATTAAGTCTTTGCCAAGAATGTTGTTTACTTTCCCCTTTTACTGTGATTCTGCAGATTAGAATATTCTGAGAGTCAGTAATGGTCAATAACTGAACATTGAATGATTTTGACTCTAACAGAGCAGTTGCCTTGTTTTCAGCTAATTATTCGTTTTTTATTTCCTGGTTGTGTAGAATGTTACAGAAACAGGCTCTGAGCAATGTTTCCATTCACTTGTGTTGGAGTCACTGACAGCCACGTGGTCAGTCAGTTTGAGGCTGATGGATCAATTTCTCTGACCTTGTACATGATGACACTGTTGGAGTATTGATGTGTTGTTAACCACATTAACTGGGCTGGAGTTGACTGATCTTACATTGCCACTTTCTGAACCTCAGGCTGTCTCTGGGCAGTAAGTCTCTAAAAACAGTAATGTGACAATGCGCAAGGATCATCTGTTTTGATTTAAATTGTGATTGTAGCACTGCTGCTTCACAGCATCAGGTCCAAGGTTGGAGTCCAGCCTTGGTCAACGGCCTGTGTGGAGTCCCCACATTCTCCCCATGATAGTGTGGGTCCCCTCCAGGTGCTCTGGTTTCCTCCCACAGTCCAAAGATGTGCAGGTGGATCAGTCATGCTAAATTGTCCACAGTATCCAGGATTGTGCAGACTAGGTGGATCAGCCATGGGTCATGCAGTGTTACAGTGATAGCGTGCTCTGGGTGTGATGTTCTTTGGATGGTCGGCGCGATTTGATGGGCCAGTGCACTACTTCCACACTGTAGGGACTCTATTCTATGATTGAGGATAAAGGCTACACAGCCGGGTGTCCTTGGAGAAGGACCATGTGGTGTGTATCAATTCTCTCGATGCCTTTAGATAGAGGTGGGCACCGCAGGGGATACAGTGCTTTATCCCCACCGCTGCCCCCTCCCCACAACTCTACTTTGATTTAGTCCCTTCTCACTCTGTCACTTGTAATGGTTTGCTTGGCCCGTAATGGGCTTTCTTTGGAAATATTCAATTGGTTACACAAATGGTTTACTGTTGGTGATGATATGTCTAGATTAGAGTGGTGCTGGAAAAGCACAGCAGGTCAGGCAGGATCCGGGAGCCGGAAAATCAACGTTTTGGCAAAAGCCCTTTTCCAGCACCACTCTAATCTCGGCTCTGGTTTCCAGCATCTGCAGTCCTCACTTTTGCACTCCTGGTGATTATATGTTAACCAAAAGTAAAATGGTGTAATGATGATTTTGATGGTGGGAAGGTTGCTGTGATAACATTTCTGTGTCAGGGAAATGGGGGAAAAAGAACGCTTCGCAGCTCACAGAAGGAGACCTGAAAAGCAATTACATCAAACCAAAGGTTCAGACAGGGAGGGAATATTTCCCTGGAGCTTGAGTAACTGGAAAGTGATGGTGTCCGTGACAAAAGGGATTTTGTTTTACAGTGGTTGAGAGTTTTAAAACTGTTATATTCAGACAGTTTAATTTATTTTCTTTAATTTTATTTGCTGTGCAAAAAACTTTTACAACATTTTAAAACCAAAATTTACAAACTTTGTGTAAAAGATAAATGTTAAATAAAATCCATCAAACCTTCCCTCACTGAAACCTGTTGTGGAAGTGCAATCTCCTGGAGAATCCCTGCCCACTCCTTCCTACCCGGGCTCCATGGCTATATACATACCTGGGAGATAGCAGCAGGAGGAGACCATTCAGCCTTTCAATCCTGCTCCACCATTCAATGGGAAACAGCTGACCATCCAGCTCAGTCTCCTGTGCCTGCTGTGTTCCAATCCCCTTTCATGACTTTACCCCGAAGAACTATACCTAAGTCCTCCTTTGGCTTCACTACCTTTTGTTTCAGTGACGTTGCTGTGTTACTGTGTGGGTGTAGGCAGGGGTAATGTGATGGTGCTTCCTCCTGGAGGATGCACTCAGCGTCCCTCATCATCCTGCAGTAACATCAACTGGGTTCAGCAACTAGAGATAGAAACCATTTCCAGGATATGGGCATCACTGGCTCAGCCAGCATTTATTCCCCATCTCTAGTTACTCTTGAGAAGATGGGAGTGAGCTGCTGTCTTGAACCATTCACAGTCCATTTGGTGCAGATAGACTGACAATGCTGTGTGTGAGTGTTGCAGGATTTTGGCCAAGTGATTCTCTATCTTTGGTTCTTCAAATGCTGGTTAACATAATCACAATCTGCACATGATTTTGAGATTTCAGTCTGCAAACCTTCACCATCTAGCACCCTGTATAAAGGAATATGTACAGATTAGAAATTCAGAGCAGACAATTCTAGCTTCTTTGGAATATCTTTTTCCCCTTTCTTCCCCCGAAGCTGTAACCCTCCAGCCCACTTACTCTCTCCCACCATTCTGACTCTGCTACCCCCTAATGTACACCCTCCCCATTCTCATGGAGTTACTGATAAACAGATCCATGCCACCACTTCCCGTCCCTGGTCAGACTCAGCACCCTTTCTGGGTTCACTTCCTTTCCCTTCAGTTGCTGCAAGTCAATAATGTAACAGCAGAATGAAACAAAAGGAAACAGAAAGGGAGGTGGCAGATCCTGGATACAAGAGGAACCTTCAGTCTGGGAGAATGGGTCAGATTCTTCTTTGTTTCCCATTTGTTGATTCCCAGCATTACAATGAATTGGGGATGGAGAGTGGTCCTACATGGGTGTGGTGACCCTCTAACAGATCAATACCAGAAGCAGATGCATCCCTTCCCCAGCCAATCACAGTGTGAAATACTTTCTGCAAAGTATACTTACCTAAAGCACATGCTCCAAAACCCGCCCACATTCTGTACATGTACAGTGCGGGGTTTCCCCACACACGTGTGGTCCCTGCCATAGGGATTGTGGGTGTTGTAGTCCCCAAGAAGCCACTGGACCCCTGTCTCTGGAAAGTGTATGAAAAATGTGGACTGGAGGGTGTTGTGTATAGGATCCCCATTCAGACACACAGGACATATGGGCTGTCACTGGGTTTTACTGAGACACCTGCTTCCACAACCTGATTTTCTGATGTAAGGAATATAGATTCAGCCAACTGGGGCGTGGGAAGTGAATAGGAGGAGCAGATTTTAAGCAGAGGTGGCTCAATGGTTAGCACTGCTGACTCACAGTGTCAGGGACCTGGATTTGATTTTAGCCTTAGGTGACTGTGTGGAGTTTACACGTTCTCCCCGTGTCTGAGCGGGTTTCCTCTGGGTGCTCCCGTTTCATCCCACAGTCCAAAGATGTGCAGGTTAGGAGGATTGGATATGCTAAATTGCCCACAGCGTCCATGCCTGTGCAGGTTAAGCCATTAACCATGGGAAATACAGGGAATGGGTGAGTCTGAATGGGATGCTCATTATAGGGTTGGTGTGGACTCCATGGACGAATACCCTGTTTCTGCACTGTAGGGATTCTATTCTAATTTCATGAAGAAGAATGTACCTACCTCAATGTGCTGTGAATCTGTGGAATTCCCTATTCAAAATACAGTGGATGCCAGGACAATGAGCAGATTTAATGAAGAGATACAGATGTTGAATTTGCAATGAGATGAAGGGTGAGAGAGAGCAGGCAGGAAAACCCAGCTGAGACCGAGGTGAGCTCAATCATCACCGTATTAAATGGTGGGGCTGGTTCGAAGGGCTGCATTGCCTCTCCTGTACCCAGTGCTCATCTTCTTATGGTAATAACTGGAAAGCTGAATCCAAAACTCACCACCCTCCCCAAAGGAGTCATGATTTGGAGATGCTGGTGTTGGACTGGGGTGTACAAAGTTAAAAATCACACAACACCAGGCTGTAGTCCAACAGGTTTAATTGGAAGCACACTAGCTTTTGGAGCGACGCTCCTTCATCAGGTGATTGTGGAGGGCTCGATCATAACACAGAGTTTATAGCAAAAATTTGCAGTGTGATGTAACTGAAATTATACATTGAAAAATTAATTGTCTGTTAAGCCTTTCATCTGTGAGAATACAGTGATAGTTTGACTTCTTTCATGTGTAAATCACAAAACCCTTCTTTTTAAAGTTGCATTCTCAGGTTAGCTGCTAACAATGGTTTATAGTGAGACAATATGTTGAAGGTGTTAGTTCCCTTTGTTCTCTGCCTATGACCTGATGTTTAGATTGATCCTCTCTCCACAGTCACCACGCTAACATGGACTTGGCTGTACCTCAGTAATTTTCCCAGTCACACTGACATTTGAAATATTCACCCACGGCCAGAATACACACCTTCCGTTCCACATGAAAAAGGCCAATGATATTCAGATCGGCACGGATCAAGTAACTATCAAAACTGAAAATGAAGTTCAATTTAAATTTCTCATCTGCAAATCTTCCCTTTCAGTTCTCTACAACAGAGAAAACAAGTCACCACCGTTAACACAGGATGGAAATTCATAAGACAATTATAGTATTAAATTGCAGTTTCTTTGTTCCCCCAAAGCTTTAAATCTCAGTCTCACAATTTCTCTCTTCTGTGAACTGAAATCCAAAATAATCTCCTCACTCCTTCCCTCCACACCTAGTTCTAACTCTCTCCTCTCTTTGAATTCAGCTTCCTAGCTCCTGCCTACAGACTAAAAACCAAAAAAGGGGTGGCACGATGGCACGGCAGCCCCACAGCACTAGGGTCACAGGTTCGATTCCAGCAATCCAAAGATGCGCAGGTCAGGTGAATCGGCCAGGCTAAATTGCCCATAATATTAGATGCATTAATCAGAGGGAAATGGGTCTGGGTGGGTAACCCGAGGGTCGGTGTAGATTGTTTGGGCCGAAGGGCCTGTTTCCACACTGTAGGAAATCTAATCTAATCAAATCAATGAGTCTGACTCGGAGCCTCCTGGGTGTTGGTGAATCCTCCCCACATCTCCCAGGGCTTCCTTCTGGGACAAAACGGACTGACTTTTTCCCCCCCAATCTGGAACCTCTTATTTATTCCCCTACTCCGATCCTCTGATGAGAACCATCCTGCACACACTGGCCAAATCATATCTGGTTGAATAAAAATGAACTAAAATGCATGTTCCTCTCCGTAACATCCCTGAATCTTCACCCGAGTTCTGATAACTTTCTGCAAAATACTCCCCCACTGATACGCCGACCACTTGTCCCGATACCAGGGGAGGGGCCATTCCCCTGGGACCTGTTCCCAGAGGGAGGAAGGGAGTGAGCTGCCAATGAAAGATCAATCCCACACACCCACAGCCGCTCTCCCTGGCACTGACCCACCTTGCACATACACCAATTGCCCAGCACTGCGCCCATGCACCCATGCACTGGTCTCCCCTCCTGCTGAGCATGCTCCAGATCACACAGGAGCCTGAGTGATTGACAGCAGCCACTGCCCAATAGGGTGGAGGGAGCGGGGCTGGAGGACTGGGACAATGGGATTGTAAACAATGAATGAATGTGGAGGACACTGGGGGATGGACAGGTCAGTGAGGGACATGAGCAGTGCAGCAGCAGGAGGGGATCCTGGACAAACTGAGCAATGGGAGAGTCTAACAGGAGAGAAACTACAGGAAGGTTTTGTTTAGAGGCTCAGGCAGGGACAGCTGGGACACAGTATGGCCTGGTTGCTTGGGCAGGTTTTCCAATCAGCCACTTCAAAGATGCTGTCACTCAACTTTGAACCTGATCCTCCTGGTCCAGAGGTAAGGACACTACCACCATTTCTTGGTGGACTAGAGGAAAGAAGGGAAGATGTTCTCCGTCTCACTCACATGGAAACTCCATGAGCTCCTACCACTTACTGTCTACGGTGGGGATGGAGCAGACAGAGCAGATGGGAGCAGGGTTAGGGATATAGGGACTGCCTTTGAAAAGGAACTCACTGTGTTGGTGATATTAATAAGACTCGATACACAGTCACTAACACAAAGCTGGTGTACGTGAACCTTATCCAGAATATGAACACCCATAACTGGGTGACGCAGACTCCAATGTACAGAGTTAAGTCCTGTATACTATTAACAGCTTTGTGTGTGAGAAATCACGTCTCATGAACTTAAGTCAGGGCAAAGGGTGGAAATCATCTACATGGTCTTCAGTAAGGCGTTCAAGAAGGTTCCCCATGGAGATTAGTTAGCAAGGTTAGATCTCACGGAATACAGAGAGAGAACGAGCCGTTTGGATACAAAACTGGCTCAGAGGTAGAAGACAGAGGGTGGTGCCAGAAGGTTACTTTTCAGATTGGAGACCTGTGACCAGTGGGGTGTCACAAAGGATCGGTGCTGGATCCACTAATTTTCATAATTTATATAAATGATTTGGAAGTGAATATAGAAAGTATTGTTAGTAAGATGACATCAAAATTGGAGGTGTAGTGGACAGTGAATAAGATTATCTCAGATTACAACGGGATCTTGGTCAGATGGTTGAGGATTGGCAAATGGAGTTTAATTCAGATAAATGTGAGGTGCTACATTTTGGAAAAGCAAATATTAGCAGGATGTATACACTTAATGGTAAGGTCCTCGGGAGCGCTGCTGAACAAAGAGACCTTGGAGTGCAGGTTCACAGCTCATTGAAAGCAGAATCGTAGGTAGATAGGATAGTGAAGAAGGTGTTTAATATGCTTTCCTTTATTGGTCAGAGCACTGAGTATAGGAGTTGGGAGGTCATGTTGCGGCTATACAGACATTGGTTAGGTCATGCTTGGAATATTGCGTGCAATTCGGGTCTCCTTCCTCTCACAACAATATTGTGAAACATGAAAGGGGTCAGAAAAGTATTACAAGCATGTTGCCAGGGTTGGAGGATTTGAGCTATAGGGAGAGGATGAATACACCGTTTTCCCTGGAGCGTCAGAGGCTGATGTGTGACCTTATAGAGGTTTATAAAATCAGTAGGGGCATGGATAGGGTAAATACACAAGGTCTTTTCCCTGCGGTGGGGAGGAGGTACGATGGGGGGTGGGAGACAGAGGGGGGAGACTGAGAGGGGAGGGTGACAGTTAGTTTGTAGATCTACAACACAATCCTGTTCCTGTTTTCTCCCCATCCCCTTCAATCCCTCTGAAGGGCTCAGAGTAAGTGCACAGACCCTGGAAAATAGAGCTTTCGGGTGACCAAGTGCTGAAGGTTGCATTTGGGACGTTGACCTTTATTAGTCTGTGCACTTTATCAATAAATGGACCTGGGTTCAATTCCACTGTCCTGGATTCATGTCAGTGGCCACAGACGCGCCTGTCTCTGACCCTGACTACTGGATCCCCTGTCACTATAGCTCTGCCATTCTCCTTCCTCCCGTTCTGTGCAGCGGAGCTCTCTGTGGGGTCATGAACCTGGCTGTTGCTGATTTCCCCTGAGAGGCAACCCCACCTGTTCCCTCCCTTATAGAATCCCAAGCGGTGCACAATATCTGTATGAGAAGCGAAATGATCATGGGGAGTCCTGCACTCCCTTCCTGAGCCTTTTGCTTGATATGATGGTCACCCATTCCCTTTCTGCCTGTGTAACCCTCACCTGCAGTGTGACTAACTCACTAAACGTGCCGTCCATAGCATTCTCAGTATTGCTCCACAGTGAGTCCACTCTCAGCTCCAGGTCTGAAAAGCAGTTTCCCAGTAGCTGCAGATGGACACCCTTCCTGCACACACAGCCGTCAGGGACACTGGAAGTGTCCCTTATTTCCCACATTGTACAAGAGGAGCGCCCCACGGGTCTGAGGGCTCCTGTAACAATGTGTCTCTAGTTTCAGCTAGTTACTCCCATTAGGAGAATTTAAGTGAGCAAAAACCTTCCTTCTCTTCCAACATTTCCATTATCATCAAAAGCCCCGATCTTTACTTAAGCTGACATTTTACACTTTAAAAACTGTTTTAAAGAAAACACTCAGCAGGTATCGCTTACAACTTGGCTGTTCCCTTTGGGAACATGTGAATTGCTGAATCGCCTGACTAAAACTGAAGCTGTGGTTCACCTTCTCCCTGTCTCCCCTCGCTCTATTTACACCCAACTCCAAAACACTCTCATTGAACCAAGCAGCCCTCACGGTGCAGCCCTGTCATTTTCATTGTCTGCTCACACCTACACTGCCCTCAGCCTCCTGTACTGTTCCAATGCATCTCAATGGGAGCTGAAGAACTGCATCTCATCTTTCAATTCAGCCCTTTGTAACCCCAGAGTCAATACGGACCTCAGCAGTTTCTGAATGAACAGACAGTTGTCAAAACCTGGAACATTCCACCCGAAATGGTGCTGGAATTTGAGTCCATAAGGAATTTTAATCAGAAGCTTGCAGGGAATTGAAAATGAGGAGTTCACAGGTTAACATCAGAAAGTGGGTGATTGGGTCTAAATCTGACAGTTCCTATGTAGAGACGAGGTGTAATTTGGACAAATCTGTGTTCCCTCTCAGGGCCCAGAATTGAGCACAAACCCAAAGGGTGATCCCTTGGAACATCTTTCTGCTTTTTGCTTGAAAAAAAGAGATACTTTCCCACAGACAGAACAGACACACCTTTCTCCTTCCCCAGTTAAATGTCAATGGTATTCCGATCCTGATGACCCTGCTGACGATAGAAAGTTGATTTTGAGATCCCTGTCTCAATTATTCTCAAATAAAATCCTATAAAGTGAATTCACAAAATAAAACTCACAGTCAGTGCAGGCTGAACAGTAAAGACAAATACTTCTCTTGGTATGTGTTTGATGTGTAAATGCTCCTCTTCAAATCACCCCGACCCCACCCAGGAAGAGGATATGCCCATGCGCCTCGCTGTACCTTGTCCCCAATAAAGATGGTGGCCATAACCCAGAACCCATCACCGCCTGAGGCCCACAGCCGTTTTCCCATTTGCTGTAAACGTGGGACCAAGAGTTTCTAATTCAGGCCTAACTACCTGTACAGAGTGTAATTAAACCCTTCCAGTCTAAACTGATCCAACTCCCCTTTCCCGTTTCCTCCTTCTGCACACACGAAGGGTCATTCTAGGTCCAGTGACCCTCACTCAGAACTGACTGCAGCTGGGAAAATTAGAATCCCTACAGTGTGGAAACAGGCCATTCGGCCCAACAAGTCCACACTCACCCTCTGAAGAGTTTCTCAACCAAACCCATTCCCCGACCCTATTATTTTACATTTACCCTGACTAATGTACCTAACCTATACATCCCTGAACACTACGGGAAATTTAGCTTGGCCAATTCACCTTACTGCACATCTTTGGACTGCAGGAGATAGGGGGTAAAGAGTAAATAATAGGTGGGGACAGAGCCCAAAAGAAAAAATAACATTTGGAAAGAAAGGAGTAGATAACAATCTGCTGGGAGGGTGAATAGCTGTGAATGGAGGGGACAGGAACCTGTGTCTGGCAGCAGCTGAGTGGAGGTGCTGGAAATGGCAGTTGATGATCTACGTTCTGCTGCAAAACAGACCCTGATCTTCCAGCTGCCTGCTACTTTAACACACGAACCTGTTCCCTGGCCAACATCTCTGTCTCATGCTTACTGCAGTGTTCCAGTGAAGCTTGATGCAAGCTGGCAGAACATTCCAGAACATTCCAAAACACACCATATTTCAAGGACTGCAATTTCCCCTCCTACGTGGTCAACAATACCCTCCAGTGTATCTCCACCACTTCCCGCACCTCTGCCATTGAACCACACCTCTCCAACTGCAACAAGGATAGAACCCCCCAGTCCTCACCTTCCACCCAGATACAACGCATCATCCTCCGCCATTTTCACCACCTACAATCAGATCCCACCGGAGATATATTTCCCTCTCCATTCCTTTCAGCATTCCACAGAGACCATTCCCTGTGAATCCTAG
Source organism: Hemiscyllium ocellatum (assembly GCF_020745735.1). Classification (NCBI taxonomy): domain Eukaryota; kingdom Metazoa; phylum Chordata; class Chondrichthyes; order Orectolobiformes; family Hemiscylliidae; genus Hemiscyllium; species Hemiscyllium ocellatum. The sequence continues at coordinate 267,986 of NW_026869160.1, read as the reverse complement.
TCAGAGCCATGCTCCCCAACAACCCACCTTCCACTCACAGCACCTTCACTTGTCAATACAAGAGGTGCAAAACCTGTGCCCACACCTCCCCCTCACCCCCAACGGACCATTCCCCATCCAGCAGAGATTTTCCTACACATCCAAACACCTCACCTATTATGGCCTTTGCTTTCGATGTTGTCTCCTGGGACACCAACTTGCGGAATGTTTCAGGGAGCATTTCTGGGACACATGCACCAACCAACCAACCCCACCATCCTGTGGCTGACCACTTCAACTTCCCTACCCACTCCTCCAAGGACATGCAAGTCATGGGCCACCTCCACCACCAAATCCCAGCTACCCGACGCCTGGAGGAAGAAATTGGGACCCTTTAACCACAGAATCAAGGTTTCCTCATCTCCCCTCCCCTGCCTTATCCCAGATCCAACCCTCCAACTCGACACCACACCCTTAAACTGTCCCACCTGTCCACTTTCCTTTCCAATTATCCACTCCACCCTATCTCCATTACCCTCTAACTACATCTACCCATTGCCTTCCTAGCCCACTTCCCACCAACACCACACATCCCTCTTATTTATCTCTCAGCCCTCTTACTTCCCACCCCACTCCCAATCCCGGCATTCCTGATGAATGGAATATGCCCAAAACGTCGATTATCCTTCTCCTGGGATGCTGCCTGACCTGCTGTGCTTTTCCAGCGCCACATGTTAACGCAAGTTGGAAGAACAACACCTTATCTTCTACTTGGGGACCCTGCACCCCTCTAGCCCCAGTATCAAAATCAATAATTTAGGTCCTGAACTCTCCAATGTCCTAGCGCCATAGCCTCTTAACCCACACACCAGGCCTTGTTAGTACATAACCTACCATTACACATTAGCTATAGTTAGCCACTAACAGTCCCCATAAACGGCTATTCACCCTGCCCCAGCCAGATCGTTATCCACTCCTTTGTCCAACTGCTCCCATCTCTTTGGACTCTATCACCACCTATCATTTACTCCTTAACCCCGATCTTCTGCATATATACCAACATTTTTTTTCAGTAGCATCAGTTCTGAGGAAGGGTCAGCAGATCCAAAATGTTAACTCCGATTTCTCTTCACAGATGCTGCCAGACCTGCTGAGCTTTTCCAGTATCTTTTGGCTGTTGAGTGAGATTTACAGCATCCGCAGTTCTTTTTGTTCTAATTTACCAGGAATTTCTAATTTAAGTCTAGCAGCCTAAAACTGTGCGTTTATAAACCCTCCCAGTCCACAATAACTCAATTTCTTCCCCAGACTTTGCAGTCTCTCCCACTCCCTTCACACTCATGAGGACCTCTCTCACAGTGACACTGCGCCTGCACAGCTCATGGCCATGTGTTGGCCTGCTGGACCCACCCCAATTCACTCCCATTGGCCGAAGGATCACGCCAATTCTCCTATTGGTCTGAAGCTGCTGTCAATCACCTGGGCCCCATTGTGACATGAGTGGGCTCCTCCCAAGAGCATCGGATGATGAGGGGTGACCTCATAGAGCTTTCTAAAATCATGAGGAGTATGGATGGGAAAAATAGACAAGGGCTTTTCCCTGGGGTGGGGGAGTCTAGAACGAGAGGGTGTAGGTTTAAGGTGAGAGGGGAAAGATTTAAAAGGGACCCAAGAGGCAACGTTTTTCACACTGAGATGGGTGCCTGTATGGAATCTTCTGTTTGGGGAAGTGGTGGAGGCTGGTACAGTTACACCATTCGGCATCTGGATGGGTATGTGAATAGGAAGGGTGTAGAGGGATATGTGCCAAATGTTGGGATATCTGGTCGGCATGGACCAGTTCAACCAAAGGGTCTAATTCCATGCTGTATGTCTCTTGGACTCTGCCCTGGGATGAGCTTCATCATTCACAGTGAATGGGGCAGTAACGCAGAGCACAGGGGTTTGGGGCTATTCAGCTGTACTGGCCCCTCTGGAGATGGTGCCAGTCTATCCCAACTCACCTCCCATTTGTCTGTAGCCCTCCAAATCCTTCCTTAAAAAAGTTAAATTCCAAATTTGTTTTCTCAATAACTACTGAATCTGCGTCCAAACTGTTCCAGATGCTCAGAACTTAGTGAGTACAATAATCTTCACATTTTTAACCTGTTTTATTTGCCATTTACCCGAAGGTAATTACTCAAAATTGTGACGTTAATAATTTCTCCGTCTGTCTCTCTGTAAATTAAATATCCTGGAAACAAATCTGCTCCTGGTCGAAATCCCTGCCTAACCTTCTCAGCTCCAAGGAGAATTAGTTGATCTTCTGCTAACTCTCCATAAAAGAGAAACCCATCTTAATTTTAGTAGTGCCATAAAGATGTACAGCAGAGAAACAGACCCTTCGATCCAACTTGTCCATGCCGACCAGATATCCTAAATTAATCACATCCCATATGCCAGCTCTTGGCCTGTATCCTTCTAAACTTTTGCTAATCACATACAACATCTCAAAGGCATAACTGGGTACTTGTACCTGCCTCCACACTTCCTCTGGCAGCTCCTTCCACACACGTACTATGTTCAGCTGGAAACATTGCCCCTTAGATCCCTTTTAAATCTTTTCCCTCACACCTGAAGCCTGTGCCCCCAAGCTTTGGACTCACATATCCTGGGAATAAGACTCTGGGATTTCATCCTATCCATGCTCCTCACAAATGTATCCGATGCTCCAGGGAAAACAGCCCCAGCCTATTCACCCTCTATCTATATAGCTCAAACCCTCAACCCTAGCAACATCTTTGCAGATCTTTTCCGAACCCTTTCAAATTTCATAATATCATTCCGATAGCGGGGAGACCAGGACTGAAAGCAGAATTCCAGAAGTGGCTGAATCAATGTGCTGTGCAGCCGCAGAATGACATCCCAACTCCACTACTCAATGTACTGACCAGTAAAGGCAAGTACACCAAACACCTTGTTCACTACCCTGCCTATGATTCCACTTTCAAGGAACTATGAACCTGCACTGAAAGATCTCTTTGTTCAGCAACACCCCCAGGACCTTCCCATTAAGTGTATAATTCCTGCCCTCATTTGCTTTTCCAAAATGGAGCACCTCACATTTATCTGAAATAAACTCGATCTGACAATCCTCAGCCCATTTGATTGAAGTCCCATTGTACTCTGAGGTAACCTTCTTTACTGTCCAGTGCACCTCCAATTTTGATGTCTACTGTAAGCCTACTAACTATACCTCATATATTCACACACAAATCATTGATATAAATGATGAAAAGCAGTGGACCCAGCACTGATCCTTACACCATATTGCTCATCACAGGCCTCCAGTCCGAAAAGCACTACTCTCTGTCCCCAACCTTCCCGCCAATTGTATCCAAACAGCTGGCTCTCTCTGCATCCCATGGTGTCTAACTTGCTAACCAGTCTGTTATGTGGAACCTTTTTGAATGTCTTTCTGAAGTCCAAGTTAGTGATGTATGTACAAAGCCATTGCTGACTATTCCTAATCACTTCTTACATTTCCAATTACATATAAACCTGTCCTTCAGAATTCCTTCCAACACCTTGTCTGCCACTACCCTCAGGCTCACCAGTGTATTGTTCCCTGGCCTTTCCTCATCACCTTTCTCAAATAATGGCTCTTGTCTTGCAGCACCTCACCTCCGGCTATCGGTGATACAAATCTCTCAACGAGGGGCCCGGCGATCACTTCCCACAAAGATTTGGCATACACCTGATCAGGTCCCACAGATTTACTCAGCTTTATGTATAAGACATCCCGTACAACCTCCTCTGTAATATGGACAGTTGTCAAATCATCACTATTTTTTTCTCCAAACTCTCGAGCTTCCATTTTCTTTCAGTAAAAGCTGACATGAAATCCTTGGGTAGTATCTCTCCCACCTTCTGTGGTTCCACAGACAGCCTTGTTGATCTTCGAGGGTCCCTATTCTCTGCCTGGTTACTCTTTTGTCCTTAGTGTTTTGTAGAATCTCTTTGGATTGTCCTTAAACCTCCTTCCCCCCAAAGCTCTCTCATGTATCCTTTTTGCCCTCCTGTTTTCCCTCAAGTGTACTCCTACTGCCCCATACTACGAGGGATTCACTCAAACCCAGCTGTCCGTAGCTGCCATATCCCTCCTTCATCTTTTTGACCAGACCCTCAATTTCTCTAGACACACAGCATTCTCTACACCTACCAGACTTGGCTTTAACAGGAACATACTGTCTATGTACTCTTGTTGTCTCATTTTCACAGGCCTATGGAGGCAATAGCAGATGAGGACATGGAAACAGTCACTCTCAGTAAAGAGGTAGTGTTGGAAAAGATAACAGCCCAAAAGAACATGGGTCTCCTGGCCGTGATGGAATGCATCCCAGGGGACTAAAAGAGATGGTGAAGGGTTTATTGTCCTTCCTTGCTAGAGGGATGGTTATGCTGCAGTTGTACAGGGTGCTGGTGAGGCCACACCTGGAGTACTGTGTACAGGTTTGATCTCCTTACTTCAACAAGGATGTACTGACACTGGAGGGGGTGCAGAGGAGGATCACTAGTTTGAGTCGGGGTTGAGAGGATTGGTGTATGTGGAGAGACTGAATAGACTGGGATTATACTTGTTGGAATTTAGAAGAATGGGAGGCTGTATTGGAAAAAATAAAATTAAGAAGGGAATAGATAAGATAGAAGCAGGGAGGTTATTTCCATTGGGGGGCGGGTCAGCCTAGAGAGCACAGCGTCAAAATAAGGGGGTCTCTGATTTAGGACAGAGTTGAGGAGGAACTTCTTCAGCTAAAGGGTTATGATTCTGTGGAATTCCCTGCTGAGTGTAGCAGTTGATGTTATCAACTTGAATGTCTTTAAGGCAAAATGTAGATTTGCAAACAGGAATCGAATTAAGGGTTATGGTGAGAGAGCAGGAATGTGGAGCCGAGGCCATGAAAAGATCAGCCCTGGTCTTATTGAATGGCAGTGCAGGCTTGAGGGGCCAGATGGCCTACTCCTGCTCCTATTCCTTCTGTTCTTATGTTCCCACTTTCCAGCCGTCCCTTTACCTGGGGGTTGCAAAGAAATATTGAAAGTTCTTGCCTTGTACCATCAAAATTCACCTTTGTCCAATTTTGAACACCAACTTTTAGATCTGATCTATTATTTTCTGCAACTATTTTAAAACCAGTAGAATTGTCGTCAAAGAATCCCAAGTGTGGAAGCAGGCCATTCGGCCCATCACATCCACACTGACCCTCAGAGCCTCCTATCTTACCCCTGTAACGCTGCATTTCCCATGACCAATCCACCTAGCCTGCACATCCCTGAACATTTCCCATGGCCAATCCACCCACCTGCCCATCCCTGAACAATACGGCAATCCAGCCTGGATTCTCCACCCAACCTGCACACCTTTGGACTGTGGGAGGAAACCAGAACACCTGGATGAAACCCACACAGACAACCTCAATAAGGTGATCGTCCTGTTCTTATTTCCCAGTTCCACCCAAGTAATTTCAACAGGCGAACCCCCATGAATATCCTCCCTAAGCACAACAATAATGTTATCCCTACTCAAAAACACCATTCCACCTTCCCTCTTATCCCCCTTTCTACCCTTCCTCATATCTATTCCCTGGAACATTAAGCTACCTGGCCTGTCCAACCTAAGCCACGTTTCTGTCATACCCACTATATCCCAGTCCCATGTTCAAAACCATATCTTAAGCTCATCTGCTTTCCCTGTAAAACCTCTTGCATTGAAATAAATGCAGTGCAGTGCTATCAAAAGGACAGACTGATGGGCAGAGGGGGTGGGATGGCCCTGTTGGTGAGGAATGACGTTCAGTCCCTTGCGAAGGGGGAGATACAGAATCAGGAGATATAGAGTCAGATTGGAGGGTGGCTAATGTTGTCCCACTTTTCCAGAAAGGTGGGAGAGAGAAAACAAGGAATTATAGACCGGTTAGCCTGATGTCAGTGGTGAGAAAGACGCTGAGTCAATTACAAAAGATGAAATTATGGCTCATTTGGATAGCAGTAATAGGATTCATCAGAGTCAGCATGGATTTACAAAGGGGAATATACTGACTTGGATTGAAAATTGGCTGGCTGACAGGAAGCAAAGTGTAGCGATAAACGCTTCCTTTCGGAATGGTAGGCAGTGACTAGTGGGGTACCACAAGGTTCGGTGCTGGGACTGCAGCTGTGTCCTCGGTCCTGGGACTGCAATATACATTGATAAAATAGATGAACACATTAAAAGTAATATTACCAAATTTGCTGATGACACAAATCTGGGTGGCAGGGTGAAATGTGAGGACAATGTTATGAGAATACAGGTTAACTTGGTCAGGCTAGGTGAGTGGACGGATGCATATCAGATGCAGTTCAAGGTGAATAAATGTGTGGTTATCCACTTTGGAGGCAAGAACAGGAAGGCAGATTACTATCTAAAAGGAGTCATGTTTTGTAAAGGGAAGTACAACGAGATCTCGGTGTGTTGTACATCAGTCAATGAAAGCAAGCATGCAGGTACAGCAGGTAGTGAAGAAAGCTCACTGCATGCTGGCCCTCATAACAAGAGGAATTGAGTATAGGAGCAAAGAGGTCCTTCTGCAGCTGTACAGGGCCCTGGTAAGACCGCACCTGGAGTATTGTGGGCAGTTTTGGTCTCCACATTTGAGGAAGAGCATTGTGGCTATTGAGGGAGTATTGGGTAGGTTCACGAGGACAATTCCCGGAATTGGCGGAATGATCATATGTTGAAAGATTGGAGCGACTGAGCTTGTATACACTGGAGTTTAGAAGAATGAGAGGGGATCTGATTGAGACCTACAAGATTATTAAAGGGTTGGACACTCTGGAGGCAGGAAGCATGTTTCCATGGATGGGTGAGTCCAGAACCAGAGGATGCAGGTTAAAAATAAGGGAGAGGTCATTTAGAACAGAGTTGAGGAGAAACGTCTTCACCCAGAGAGAAGTGGACACATGGAATGCACTGCCCCAGAAGGCAGTGGAGGCCAAGTCTCTGGATACTTTCAAGAAAGAGATGGATAGAGCTGTTAAAGATAATGGAATCAAGTGTTACGCAGATAAGACAGGAACAGGATACTGATTGTGGATGGTCAGCCATGATCATAATAAATGGTGGTGCTGACTCAAAGGGCAGAATGGCCTATTCCTGCACCGATTGTCTATTGTACCTTGTCAGTCCGACCTCATTCTGTGCCTTGCCCTTGCCTGTCTAACTTCTCAACTGTACCAGCCTCAGGGTTACCTCCTTTCTCACTATCTCTTTAGGTTTACCCCCATGCCCTCACTGGTTTAATGCCTCCCGAGTAGCACTAGCAAATCTCCCTGCTTGGATATTAGACACCTTCCAATTCAGGTGTAATCCTTCCTTCTTATGCATGTCACCTCTCCCCCAGCAGAGATTCCAATGATCCAAAAATGTGAATCTTTCTCCCCTGTATCAGATCCTTGGCCACGCATTCATCTGCTCTACCCTGCTATTCCTACTCTCACTAGCATGTGGCACCGGGAGTAATCCAGATATTACTACCCACCACAATCTGTTTATTATTCTCCAGGCTAATTTGCTATATTCTCTCATCAGGACTTCATCCTTTTCTCTTATGTCATTGGTACCAATGTACAGCGACCTCCCACTGATCATTCTCCCCTTTCAGAATATTCTGCACCGTCGGAGCCATCCTTCACCCAGGCAGTAGGGAGGCACCACCCCATTCTGATGTCTCACTGTCAGCTCCAGAAACTGCAGTCTGTGCTGCAGACTAGAGAGCCCCCTATCACCATCGATCATGTGGAACCTGATATACCTCACATTACACTAGATTCATTACACTAGTAACTTGGCTGTCAGTGCGATATTCCCCTGAGAGTGTGACCCCCGATGCTTTCCAGAACAGTATACTGGTTTGAGATGGAAATAACCACAGGAAACTCCTGCACTACTTGCCCTCCACTCCTACCTTTCCGAGAGGAAACCAATCTCCCTGACTGGATCGGCAGTTTTCTTACCTTTCTGAAACCGCCACCTATCTCACCTCCCCCCCTCCCCCCCCACCCCTGGCTCCTGTAAATTCTTCATTACCTTTAACCATCGCTCCATCTGATCCATGAAATCCTACAGGATTTGCATCCTCACTTCCTGCAGACAATCAGGATCATTGAAACTTTCCTTAATCTCCTACATCCAACAGGAAGAGCACATCACTGTACAAATGGCCATCTCTGCACCTTAACAGTCCACAGACCCAGAAAAAGGCACACAGTCTTACAGCTTTACAAAACACGACTCTAGAATAAATTAGTACCAGTATTTTATATTAAATAAAACTTAATCAAAGTATCATAAGATGTGTATTTAAAGAAATAAATCGTCGCCCTACTGAATGTTGTAGCTTTACTAAAATAAAACAGACTAAGATTTGTCTTTGAAGAGACCGAAACTCACTGAGCTGTGAGTCACAGATGAACAGCACTAAACAGAGCCTTCGGTCAAATTTGTCCATGCCGACCAGATAATCTTATCCCTCTTGCCAGCACCTGGGCCACATCCCTCTAAATCTTTCCTATTCATGTCAAGTATCCAAATGCCTTTAAAATGCTATAATTGTCAGCCTCCACCACTTCTTCTGGCAGCTTATTCCATACACGCACCACTCTCTGCGTGAAAAAGTTGCTCCTTAGTTCCCTTTTATATCTTTCCCCTCTCACCCTCAACCTATGCTCTCTATTTCTGGACTCTCCTACTCAGTGAAAAGACCTGGTCTGTTTACCGTATCTGTGCTACCAATGAGTTTATAAACCTCTATGGAGGTCACCGCTCACTCTCTGATGCTCCAAGGAAAGAAAGCCCCAGCCTTTTTGCTCTCTTCCTGCAGCTCAAACCCTGACAATACCCTTGTAAATCTTTGTTGAACCTCTTCAAGTTTCACAACATCCTTCCGATTCACGGAGAACAGAATTGCACACAATATTCCAAAAGAGGCCTAACCAATGTCCTGTACATGACCTTCCAACTTCTATACTCAATGCTCTGATCAATAAAGGAATGTATTCCAAACACTTTCTTCAATATCCTATCTACCTGCAACTCTCCGTTCAAGGAAATATGAACCTGCACTGCCAGATATCTTTGTTCGTCAACACTATTTAGGAATTTGCCACTAAGTGTATCAGTCCTGTTAAGATTTGCTTTTCCAAAATGCAGCACATCACATTTATCTGAATTAAACTCCATATGCCACTTCTCACCCATCTGAACAACATCCTGTTGTAATTTGAGGTACCCTCTTCGCTGTCCACTATACTTCCAATTTGGTGTCATCTGCAAACTTATCAACTGTATCTCCTATGCTCATATCTAAACCATATATATAAATGACGAAAAGTAGTGGACCCAGCACTGATCCTTGCAGCACTCCACTGGTCACATGCCTCCAATCTAAAAAACAACCCTCCACCACCATCCTGCCTTCTACATTTGAGCCAGTTCTATATCCAAACGGTGAGTTCACCCTATATTCCATGAGATCTAACCTTGCTAACCAGTCTTCCATGGGGAAGCTTGTCGAGCGGCCTTACTGAATTCCATTGATCATGTCCACCTCTCCACCCTCATCAATCCTGTTTGATACATCTTCAAATAACTCAATCAAGTTTGAGAGATATGATTTCCCACGCACATCGTCATGCTGACTATCACTAATCAGTCCTTGCTTTTCAGAATACACGCACATCTTGTTCCTCAGGATTCCCTCCAACAACTTGCCCAGCATCAATATCAGGCTCACGGGTCGATAGTTCCCTGACTTGTCCTTACCACCTTTCTTAAATAGCGGCACCACGTTAACCAACCTCTAGTCTTTCGGCATCTCACTTGTGATAATTGATGATACAAATATCTTAGCAAGAGGCCCAGCAATCACATTCCCAGCTTCCCTGAGTTCTCGGGTACACCTGATCAGGTGCTGGGGATTAACCAAGCTTTACAGGTTACAAGACACCCAGCACGTCCTCCGCTGTAAGATGGACATATTCAACATCTCGACATCTATTTCCCCACATTCTATATTGCCCATGTCCTTCTCCACAGTAAACACTGATGCAAAATATTCAGTTAGTATCTCTCCCATCTCCTGCGGCTCCACGCATAGGCTACCTTGCTGATCTTTGAGGAGCCCTATTCTCTCTCTCGAGTTACACTTTCGTTCTTAATGTATTTATAAACACCCTTGGGATTATTCATAACTCTATTTGACAAAGCTATCTCATGCCCCCTTTTTGCCCTCCTGATTTCCCTCTTAAGTATACTCCTACTGTCTTTAATGCTCAGGGTTTTTTTTTGGATTGGAATAAATGCAAAACATTACATCTTGATAAAACAAACGAGGGCAGACTTACACTAATTAAAACAGGGCCTCGAGTAGTGATATGGAACAAAGAGGCCAAGGGGTTCGGATCTTTCACGTCTGTGTCACATGGAGACAGGGTGGTTAAGAAGGTGCTTAGCACACTTGCCTTCATTGCTCAGACCGCTGAGTACAGAAGTTGGGACGTTATTTTGGATGTTGGGGAGGCCTTTTCTGGAATTCTGTGTCCAGTTCTGGTCATGCTGATATCGGGAGGACATTATGTATTTGGAGCGGATTCAGAAGCGATTTCCCAGGATGTTGATGGGAATGGATAGTTTGAATTCTTAGCAGAGGCTGGATAGGCTGCGACTTCTTTCACTGGCGTGCAGGAGGCTGAGGAGCGACCTTATTAGACTCAAATCATGGAGGGGTGGTATCAGTAATGTGAACAGCAGGTGTCCTTTCCAGGAAGGGACGCGTTTTAAGACTGGGGACATAGCTTTTAGAGTGACAGCAGAATGGCTTTAAAAACGTGTTCGGGAATTTTTTGTTTATTTTTGTTCAGACAATGGTTTGTGTGTGGAATGAACTATCAGAGGAAGTGGTAGTTGTGAATCAAATTACAATTTGAGGGTGGCATAATGGCTCAGTGATTAGCCCTGCTGCCAGGGCCCCAGGTTCGTTTCCAGCTTTGGACAACTGTCTCTGTGGGACTTGCACATTCTCCCAGTGTCCGCATGGGTTTCTTCCAGGGGCTCCAGTTTCCTCCCTAATGAGAGAGCAGCCCTATGGTCTGGGGGACAATGCTGCCTTTCCCTTTTACACAGTGATGCCACTGTGCCCCGGGGATGGGGAGAGGGAATGCTGAAGGTGGGGGATGGGACACCACTCAGGCACAGTGCTTTGTCCTGGAGGATGTTCACTTTCTTTAATATTGTTGGGGGCTGCACTGATGCAGGCAAGTGGAGAATGTTCCAACACAATCCTGATGTGTACCTTATAGAGAGCAAACAGACATTGGGGAATCAGGGGTTTGGGGAAACTGAGGTTGTTCTCCTTGTAGCAAAGGCAATTGAGGGAAGTTGTGACAGAGGGTTTAGAAAGTTACACGTTATAATAATCAACCTTACGCCCATCAGCTCATTCTACAAGGCTTACAGGACACACATTAAAGGTTTTGGAAGATTCAAAGGAGAACTTTTATGCAGCAAATGGGATTCAGATGGAATACAATACTCACACACAATGCGAATATCCAGGTCCTGATGAACTGACTAATTCAATCAAAGTTTGGTGTTACAATGACTGAGATTACCATCTGAATGTCCACCTGTAGTATCCTGTAATACACGTTTATAAAATCCGTCACTGTCAGTTCAGGTTAGAATCTCACACCATCCCCTCCTCCTGGCCCAGGATGACTGGACACATTACTCCTTGTGGAGGTCAGCAGTCAGTTCAGATGGAAATCTATGTGGGTTTCTAGGAGTTTCCACCTTGGGACTTCATGTGACTGCTGCAAATGTGTTGCTGGTCAAAGCACAGCAGGTTAGGCAGCATCTCAGGAATAGAGAATTCGACGTTTCGAGCATAAGCCCTTCATCAGGATTCCTGATGAAGGGCTTATGCTCGAAACGTCGAATTCTCTATTCCTGAGATGCTGCCTAACCTGCTGTGCTTTGACATTTGCAGCTGTGATCTCCAGCATCTGCAGACCTCATTATTTACTACTTCATGTGACTGAACAGGGCAGATCTTTGACACACGGGACAGAATGTTCCCAGAGTCAGTGAGATGTGGAGAGCAGGATTGGCTTCTCATTTTTTCCTTCCGTGCTACCGCTGTGCCTCATCAATAAGACATGGGATGTGAAAGACTCATGCAGCTCGATGGTCAGAATGGAGGCAACTTGCCCAATGGGCAGCAAGCTCCTCCCATAGAGTATCTCTAAAAACAGAGCAACTCTGCATGCTTCACATTGCCCAGTGCTCCCAGTAAATGTTTAGAAGGGGGGGGGGGGAATCTCCTAGAGAAGGCGTAACTGTAAAGTTCTAAGAGGATTGTGAAGAGTGAGAGATGCACAGGAGAAGGGGTCAACAAGTTGTCAGATGGAGTATAAGTTGAAAAAATGCAAAGTCGGTAATTTTGGAGGGGATAATAAGGAAAAGAGTGCTATTTACATGGTGGAAACTGTAGAAAGCTGCACCACAAAGGCACCGGGGGAAAATTGTGCAGGAAACACTGAAAGCTAGCAGATTCTGAGTCAGTCACGAAATCAAGGGCTCTGTTTCAGATTCATCAAGTTTAAGGCAACGCCGACACGGTAAGGGGTTTCATTAATAATGGAGTTGGAGGTAAGGTGGAGACAAGCAACATTTTAGAGATTGGAATTCCTGGTGTTTATGATTGTGTAGATGTCTGATCAAAAAGTCACCTTGGGGTTACAGATATAACAGCAATATTGTGATGAGTCTAGTCTAGTTCTACCTCAGACTGCACCCAGCGAGAGGGAGGGGCTCAGCAGGAAGGGAAAGGAATTTGTAATAGCAACTGAAGGTAATGGGTTTAACCGTAACAATGTTTCATTGTAGGAAATTGCAGTTAATCGAGTAGTGGGAATGCGATAAGCAGTTTGGTAACTGAGTAACAGTGGAGCAATGGAGAGGGATGATGGGGAGGGAGAGCTAGGCATCGTCAGTGTACATGTGAATCCTCACACTGTGCTTTTAGACGATGTCACCTCCTGGCAGTATGTAGGTGAGATACAGGAGAGAGCAAGGATAGATCCTTCAGCGACACCAAATACAAGGAATTCAGAAAGGAAAGGGAGAGTGGAGATGGAGCAGGATTTACAAATGATGGTGAGGTCAAACGTTAGTTATTTGCAGAATGGATGAGAAGGACATAACCAGAAAAGACAGACAGACAGAACAAGGAACAATATCTGTGAATTGGCGAGGGGGTTGTGATGAGGAGGAAACAGAATTGGAATGTCTGTGGTTTAGCGAGACTAGTAAAAGATCAAGATGAGCTCTGATAAGGCTTGACAAGTGACTGGAGAAAATTGCAAGTTTGGGACAAAAATCAGGAACACAATGTGAGGTAGTTTGTCTCGTTGGGCTAGTGGGAGGGAGGGAAGCAGCAGAGGCAGTTGATCGGATTGTCTCAGTCTTAGTGACAGAGAAACTCCATGTGCTCCTTGCTCTTGTTGTTGGAGAGAAGGATGAAGGAGACAGGATGATGGGCAGTGTTTTACAAAGAAACAAAACCAGGGTTAGTGATATTTAAAATGAGTGAACAAACCTAATGTATTTAACTTTTATCCAGAATATTAAAATGTACAACTGAAGTCCTTGTTCAAATCGCATATTGGCAAATGGTGGAATCTGAATTCAAGAAAAAAATAACTGGAATTAGGAATCTCCTGATCTCCATGGAAACATTGTCAATGGCGAAAAAAATCCTGCCAACCTGACAGTCGCCCAACAAGCTACTCACTGTATTAATCACTGCAAAGTCTCAACAAAGGAATGAAACTGGATGGACCACTTGGCATCTAACAAGGCATTAGGAAATACAACCACAGAATCAGCCCTCTTGACTCTGCAACATCCTGCTCACTAACATCCGGGTTTTTTTTGTGCCAAAACGTGGCGAGCTGTCTCACAGACTAGTGAAAGAAAAGCCTGACAAAGTCATACTCACAGAGTCATCCCTTACAGATAATGGCTAGACACCAACGTCACCATCCCTAGATGTCGAGTGTGCGATGATGGAAAACACAACAGGTCAGGCAGCATCTGAGGAGCAGGATAATCGACGATTCGAGCCTAAGCCCTTCATCAGCCCGACCTGCTGTGCTTTTCCAGCACCACACTCTCGACTCTGATCTCCAGCATCTGCAGTCTTCACTTTCTCCTGAAATCTCTGGATATGTCCTGTCCCACCAGCAGGACAGACCAGGCAGAGGTGATGGCATAGTGGTGTACACACAGGAACCATTTGCCCTGGGAGTACTCAGCATTGACTTTGGACACCAGGAAGTCTCATGGCTCCTGCTGATTACCACGTACCGTGCTCCCACGGCTGATGACTCAGTGCTCCTCCATGTTGAACAACACTTGGAGGAAGCACTGAGGTAATAAATGGTGACAAGCCTACTCTGGGTACAGGATTTCAATGTCCTCTACCAAGAGTAGCTCAGCAGCAGGATTACTGACTGAGCTGGTCGGTTCCTCAAGGACATAGCTGCTCAACTGGGTTTGCAGCAGGCAATAACGGAACCAGCAAGAGGGAAAAACATACTGGATCTTATCAGCATGTATCTGCCAGCTGCAAATGTATCTGTCCATGACAGTATCGGTAAGAGCGACCATCCCACAGTCTTTTTGGAGACAAAGCCTCACCTTAAAGTTGAGAAAAACCTCCATTGAGCTGAGTGGTACTATCACCGTGCTAAATGGGACAGATGTAGGAACTCAAACTGGATCTCTCTGAGGCACTATGGGATAACAACAGCAGCAGAACTGTACTCCAGCACAATCTGTAACCTCATGGGTTTGTACATCCCGCACTCACCCATCACAATGGACAGGAAAGGAGGGCATGCCATGAGCAGCACCAGGCATACCTAAAAATGCAGTGCCAACCTGTTGAAGCTACCAAACAGGACCATCTGCATTTTAAACAGCATCAGCATCAGGCAACAGAGCTAAACGATCCCACAACCAATGGATCAGATCAGAATTCTGCCACACCCACTTGTGAATGGTAATGGACAATTAATCAACTTGTTGCAGGAAGCACAACAGATATCCCCACCCTAACTAACGGAGGGATCTCACACATCCGTGCAGCATTTGCAGCAATTCTCAGCCAGTTGCAAAGTGGGTTGATCCATCTCAGCCTTCAACAGTGGTTTCCAAAATCACACACGTGAGTTTTAAGTCAGTTTGATTTAGTTCGAATAATACCAAGAAATGGTTAAGTAGTGTAAAGGCTATGGGTCCTGCTAACATTCTGGCAATTATACTGATAACTTGTGCTCCAGAACTTGCCACCCACAAAGCCACGTACCCATCCAGCACTGGCATTGACTGACAATGTGGAACATTGCCCAGGGATGTTCAACACAAAAGCACAGGTCAACTCCAACCCAGGCAATTTCCCTCGATCAGCAGTAAAGTGATGGAAGTATTCATCAACAGGGCTATCAAGCAGCAGCTGCTCAGCAACAGCCAACTGAGTGACAGTCATTTTAGGCTCCACCAGGGCCACTCAGCTCCCGATTGTGTTACCACCTGATTCACAACCTGACAACCAGCTGAATCCCAGAGGTGAGGTAAGAGTGACAGCCCAGTCCCACTCCAACACCACTATTTCTAGCTGATTCCACCCTCATCTCAGCTCATATACTGAAACTCTCATCCATCGTGTGTTATCTCCAGACTTAAATTATCCAAACACACTCCTGGCCAGCCTCCCAAATTCAACCTCTCTGTAATCTCAAGAAAAATTGAAAGCTCTATCGCCCACGTGCTCACTTCTCCCCAAACATGTTCATCCGTCAAAAGGCTCCTATAAGCAACAACAATTTAAAATTCTCATTCTTGACTTGATTCCTGGCTGTTCTCATCCCTAGCTCCATGCACCACACATCCTTTGAGACCTCGTCAATCCATTTACTTCGAGACTCCCAATGATTTGTTAATTCATTACTTCAACTGTGTAGCTGATTCTACAGTTGCTAAAGCAACATGGTCTGGAATTTGCAGACAAAACATCACAGGTCTGCTTCCCACTGTTAAGACATCCCTCAAAACCTGCTTTTTGGCAATGCTTTTGGTCACCTGACCTAATATCTCCATCTCTGGCTTTATATCTAAAATTCTCAATGATATTTTTGTGAAATTATAAGCATGATAATAAAATTACAAACTGTTCTTGATTTGGACATTATCTTCAAATCATCACTGTTGCTGTAATGAATAATCTGTAATGTCTCTTACCCAACCACATTGTGGGAGCACCTTCACCACACAAACTGCAGCTGTACAAGAAAGTCAAACATCACCCTCTCCCCAGGCAACAGGGCTTTGGCATTAATCACTGGGATCTGTGGAAAGAGAAACACAGTTCAAGGGGGTGCAAAATGCATGACAGGGAATGAAAGTGGTGCAGAATTTGATAGTCAGAAACTGAAGGAAAATACACTTGCTTATTGGAAAAAAGAATTCTTGACTCATAAATATTCAAGACAAAATAATCTGATAATAGAGCAGCACATGGTCAGGGGCTGGGCCACGTGAAAGTCTCATTTACAAATGGTCTATAAAAGTAATAATACAGTACTAAACAGACCAAAAATACCCCCATGGTTGGAGACTGAGGAAGCTAGACATTGACAAAGTGGTCCTGAGGGAGCCCAGAGGTGAATCAGAGCAGGATTGGCTGCTGTCATCACAATGACTCTGAACTGGAGAAAGGCTGCACATGCGCCTGGCTGCACCTTGCCCCCTACAAAGATGGCGGCCCGCACGTGTCCAGTGAATCGTTGTCCCGAATAAAGATGGCGGCGCTCACTCAGCCCTGCAGCCGCGTGGAGGCCATTCCCCATTTACCGCAAACACGGGACTAGGACGTTCAAATTTGTTTGTAAAATCTCTCTGCTCATAGCAACACAGCTTTTCTCCCGTTTCCCTGTTTATTTCTTTCCTTACCGTCTCCATTCTCTACAAAACTTCCCGAGCTTTCATTACAGCGACTCTGCGTTGGGCGCGAGGGTGATCACATGGTTTAGTTTAGCTCCGCCCTTCATTCACTGTGATTGGTTGGAGGATCAACCTCCCTCAAGGTCCTCCAGCTCCGCCCACCGTCCTTTCATTGGTCCGGTGCTGACATCAATCACCCGGGGGGGTCACTGTTGGCTGGAGCATGCGCAGTGTGTCCTGCTTGTGCTGAGATGTTGGGTCATGTGATGGGAGGTAACAACAATGACTGCAGATGCTGGAACCCAGATTCTGGGTCAGTGGTGCTGGAGAGCACAGCAGTTCATGCAGCATCCAAAGTGCAGAGACATCGACGTTTCTGGCAAAAGCCCTTCATCAGGAATAAAGGCAGTGAGCCTGAAGCGTGGAGAGATAAGCGAGAGGAGGGTGGGGAGAAAGTAGCATAGAGTCCAATGGGTGAGTGGGGGAGAGGATGAAGGTGACAGGTCAGGGAGGAGAGGGTGGAGTGGATAGGTGGGAAAGGAAACAGGCAGGTAGGGCAAGTCCGGACAAGTCATGGGGACAGTGCTGAGCTGGAAGTTTGAACTAGGGTGAGGTGGGGAAAGGGGAAATGAGGAAACTGTTGAAGTCCACATTGATGCCCTGGGGTTGAAGTGTTCTGAGGCGGAAGATGAGGCGTTCTTCCTCCAGGCGTCTGGTGGTGAGGGAGCGGCGGTGAAGGAGGCCCAGGACCTCCATGTCCTCGGCAGAGTGGGAGGGGGAGTTGAAATGTTGGGCCAGGGGGCAGTGTGATGGATTGGTGGGGGGGTCCTGGAGATGTTCCCTGAAGCGCTCTGCTAGGAGGCGTCCCCAGTCTACCCAGTGTAGAGGAGACCACATCGGGAGCAACGGATACAATAAATGAAATTAGTGGATGTGCAGGTAAAATTTTGACGAATGTGGAAGGCTCCTTTAGGCCCTTGGTTAGAGGTGAGGGAGGAGGTGTGGGCACAGGTTTTACAGTTCTTGCGGTGGCAGGGGAAAGTGCCAGGATGGGAGGGTGGGTTGTAGGGGGCGTGGACCTGACCAGGTAGTCACGGAGGGAACGGTCTTTGCAGAAGGCGGAAAGGGTGGGGAGGGAAATATATCCCTGGTGGTGGGGTCTTTTTGGAGGTGGCTGAAATGTTGGTGGATGATTTGGTTTATGCGAAGGTTTATAGGGTGGAAGGTGAGCCCCAGGGGCGTTCTGTCCTTGTTATGGTTGAGGGGTGGGGTGTGGAGGGCGGAGGTGCGGGATGTGGACGAGATGTGTTGGAGGGCATCTTTAACCACATGGGAAGGGAAATTGCAGTCTCTAAAGAAGAGGCCATCTGGTGTGTTCTCTGATGGAACTGGTCCTCCTGGGAGCAGATACATCGGAGGCGGAGGAATTGGAAAACGGGATGGCATTTTTGCAAGAGGTCGGGTGGGTTGAGAGTTTACTGAGGGTAAGAATTCCCTTTGCGTGAGCTCTGCAGTAGATTTCCTTTATTCATGGAGGGAATTGCCTTCCTACTCATGACTGTATAGCTGTGATTGATGAATCAATGCCATCTGAATCAGTACATAAACACCCCATTTTCACAACATCTGAGATCTTTAGCACATTGTATCACGCTCTTCTTTGGAGACAAAAAAAAATGAAACGGAGCCTCAAGGAATCGGAGCAGGCATAGGCAATTCATCCCTTTCAGCTTGTTCCCCCATTCTGTCAGATCATGGCTGGGCCAACCCAGGCCTCAACACCTCTTTTATGCTTGATCCGCATAGCCCTCAACTGCTCAATATTTCAAAACTCTATCTGCCCTCCTTTTAAAATAATTTGAGATAGAATCATAGATTCCCTACTGTGTGGAAACAGGCCCTTCCGCCCAACAAGCCAGAACAACCCTCCGAAGAGTAACCCAACCATTCCCCTCCCACATTTAACTTCCACAAAAGTTTGGGTGAGAAAATTCTAGCCATTCACTGAGAGAAAAAAATCTTGACTTTTTCTAAAATGAATGTTCCCCTCTGTAATGTCCCCTGATTTGAGACTTCACTGGTGCTGGAAGATCTAGTCAACATCCACCCTGTCAAGCTCATCATCTTGTTTCCATAAGATCACCCTGCTTATCTATTCTTGATAGGTCAACCCTTTCATGCTCGAAGCAGCTAAGTGAATCTTGTTTGAATGGTCTCCGATGTTGGTTTATCCTTTATTAAATATGGGAGCTAACATTGTATACAGCACTGCAAGTGAGGACTCAGCAACAGCCAGTGTGGTTAACCAATCCTCAATCCATGCTAATACATTACCCCGATACCATGAGCTCCTCAATTGTGCAATTAACTTTTATGTAGCACCTATCATTTGCATTTTTAAATTCCAAATACAGAACATCATTGGATTGCCCTGCTAGTTATCTCCTCAATGAACTGTCGCAAATTTGTCAAATATAGTTTCTCTTTCACAAAACCCAGTCTACCATGTTTAATGATAAGCTTTTCTAAATGTTCTGCCATTTCTTAATTTAATATTCGACTCTGTAGATTCTTTCAGTAGATTTGCTCAGTATGATTCCCCTCTCTTAAATCCATGCGGACTCTGTCCAATCCTGTCACTGTTCAGTAAGAAACTTGAGTGTACTGCAATATAGTTAGTAAATATATCTATATTTATTTTTAAAAATTGATTACTTATAAATGCTGGACCCATGCAACATCAATGAATTTGTGACTCTGAATTTGGGTTATTGTGTTTATTTACTGTTAATTCCTTTTCGTACTGTGTTATGCAGACAGCACCAAGTGATCACTCTGAATTGTGAGTAACTTTGATAATAATATATTTTAAAAATGACATCCCAAAATGCTGCCTCATTATTGTGCAAGGAGGACTTTATTCAATAGTTTGCAGATAAAATTGAACAGCATTTTGCTACAATTTGGCCAGACTGCAAGTTACACCAAAGTATGAGTGCCTCACCTTTAGAGTGTTCCCAGATATCTTGCAGCTGCAGTATTTTGGTTTGCACTCAGCTATATGTTGTTCTCACTTGTTTCTTTGTGAAAGATTACAAAATTAACTTGGATGAATGAAGTTATGTTTTATTTCATCAATATTAGGAGAAAAAAAGTCAGTATTTCAAGTGCTGATAAAGTAAAATAAACTGATAATCAGTAGAAAGGGTTTAAGATTGATAGATTCTTGTTGCCTCGGGAATTAAGGGCTACGGGGAGAATGCTGGTAAGTGGAGTTGAAATGCCCATCAGCCATGATTGAATGGCGGAGTGGACTCGATGGGCCGAATGGCCTTACTTCCACTCCTATGTCTTATGGTCTAAGATGGATATGGAACAAATGCTGGCAAATGGGACTAGATTAATTTAGGATATCTGGTCAGCATGGGCAAGTTGGACTGAAGGGACTGATTTATGTATTGTACAACTGTGACTTCATTCTCTCAACTTTTCAAGAAGTTGAATACTTCGAGAAGGAAAAGGAGAATTTATGCAGAGAATGCACTTGAAATGATGACTGAGGTATATCAAACTCACATTGTTTCATCACCTTTTCCTCTGGGTTCTTCAATGAACAAACTTGTTTTGTTCTCTGAATAACTATGGATCATGTGATCTGTTTCGCACAAAATATTTCGTTAGGATGAAGTGAACTATTAAGAAGTGTTCATGTTTAAAATTTAGGCAGCTTGATTGTCAATCTCATCTTGGCCTGAACACCACTTTCCTGCCAGCCCTCCTTAACTCTTCAACCCATTACTGATTAAAAGTCTGTGTGTCTCTTATTTAAATTTACTTCATGTCCCAGAATCCACAGTGTTCTGAGATAGGGAATTCCCCAGGTTCACCATCCTCTGAGAGAAGTAATTCCTCCAACTTTCCCTTCATTGTAAACTCAGGACGAGTCGTTGTAGATTGAATCATTTTCTCTGCCTCTACTTGGTCAATCCCTTGACCATTTTATAGACCCTCCATGATACCACCTCTCATTCTTAGGCTGCAGTGAATATGAATGTAAATAGTGGTTGTCGTTCAGCTTGTGGCATTTTGATAACTGTGGCAGAGGATGTTTGTTCAAAACTGAGCTCGACAGTTAGTGCTTTTCAAATAAGAAACAGTTGATGAGATTAAGTAGATTAATATGTTGGTGTTTTGTTTTTAGGAAGACTTACTTTTGGGAAGATTTGGTTAAGAGAATATTGCAGTCAAAGCTGTGGAAGATTAACCTCCACCCATGTGTGAGGTAGTACACTGTGGTCAAAAGAATAAAGAGACCACTTCCTCTTTGGAAATATGTCCTTAAATAGGGCAGGGGATCTGGAGATAGCAATGAGTCACTGGCAGCAAATGGCACCAGTTTGTGAGGTTACACAGAAAAGTAGATCATGGGTTTATTTCTGGGACGACAGAATGGAAATGTGTTTGATATGTGTAGAACCATGGACAGATCACCCTTGGAGCACTGCAAACAGTTCCGATCTTCATATTGTAATATGGATGTAGAGGCAGTAGGGAAGATAAAGAATAGTTACTGGAATTATATTCAAACTGAATTTGAATTCATCAAGTAAGATTGGACCGTCTTGTCTCATTGTAAAAGAGTGACATGGTCCAGTTACGTTTGATCGGGTAGACATGGAAAAGATGTTTCTGCTTGTGAATGTCAGAATCCACTGGATCTGTGGATATAATTGTAATCACTATTAAATCTCACGGGGAATTTGCAGAGGGCTACAAAGTCTTTACCAAAAAGGGGTTTGAATGTAGAACTTACTTCATCAGGAATAATTGAAGCAAATAACAGATGAATTCAAGGAGGAGCTTGGAATACAAGAAATCAAAGAAAACTATGTTGATGGGTTTAGGTTGAGAAGGAAGCCTGTGTAAATCACAGATACTGAGAACCTGTTTTTGTGTGCTGAAACTATGCATCTGTGTTGTTCTGTGACATTTCAATAGGAGCAGCAGCGGCAGCAGTGAACAAGACAGCTCACCCTTACCATTCTTGGAGAAAAGCAGAACCTCTGGCCACACAAAAGGGAAATAGCTCTATTGAGGAGGTGGTTCAAACAGTGGCCAACGACTCAATCTGCAGAGACAGTGTGCCTTCATTACCTGGTGAGAAAGGTGAATTCTTTAACCAGAAATGATGTTTTGTTCTTCCAATGATCTCATGACTTAAGCAGGGAAATGTGTCTCATCAGTTAGATGATTTGAATCAATCAAATCTTTTGTTACGTTAGCACTCCTTCCCTACCCAAAGGATATGTGGGTCAAATAGGCACATGTCTTGCACTGCTTTAATTCAAGATTCCTTTATTCAGTCATGAGCTTAACCTATTCAATCCAAGTTCCTTGTGTTTCCCTTGGATCTGTGGTTGTGCACAAGGAAACTTAAACAATGTATGATTCAATATCAAAGTTGTGTTGTATCAATAATTGTAACCCCACTCTGCTCCTTGAGCAGATAGTTAATCCAAGGATTCTAGCTCAGCCCTTAACTTCAAGTTCTAAACCTTTCAGTTAGCAATGGAAAATAACAAAGAACAATGTCAATCATTTATTGTCTCTCCAGACACTGCTTCTGTTGCCACTGAATGCTCCCATAAGTTTGACGAGCCAATGACTAAAGATGAGATTGAAGAGAAATCCTTCCGTTCCCTTCTGCCACCAGAGAGCCAACACCACTTTCATATGGGGAAGGAACGCAGCCAGCAGGATGGTTCAGATGGGGACATAGTGCGGGACCAGTCGGCTTCTCTTATGGATTAGGGTGAGTGGTGTTACCAATTAGTGGGATCTCAGTGCTTGGAATAGTTGCTCCTCTCCATGTTCGAGGTATCTTGCCATGAGATTCAGATGGAGAGGACAAGGACCATATGGTGTAACAAGTGTGAGCCAACAGTTGGGCAGGGCCTGTGTTTCTGAAAAAAAAGCGAGTCCCACTCGATCACAATGTGCCTAGAGTTTATAAATCATGAAGGAGAATAAATATTTGACATTGTTAATCTTTGTGATCGAGTTCCCATATAGTGAAGACAAAGATTAATATTTACTGGGATTCCTTGCTCCCCCAATCAGATAAACACAAGGCAAATTTGACTGTGAAGAATGTCCCTGAATTTACACCTTTCTACTGTTCATTGAAGGTAATAAGATGCAAAAGATATTTTTGCAGAGGAATTTGATTTGAGCAAGAGACATTTGTGCAGATAGTAAGAGGTATTCTAATTGGAAGGATATGGTTAGTGATATCCTGCACGGATCGATGTTGGAGCCCTAATTATTCACTACACATAATGAAGGGAAAGCCACATTCAACATTTGGGGCCATTCTGCGATTCCAAGTGTCGGTAGATGGAAGCATAGCATTAGAAAGCAATCTTGATAGATTCAGGAAATGAAAAAAAAACGACAGATGAGTTTATGTCGACAAGTGGGAGGTTGGATCAAAATAGAATATTTTGTGATTGTGAAAATAGAGAGAGAGTGGACTCCAAAGAAACTATGTGGGATTGATCCAGCTGTGTAGTTCACGAAAATGTCTCAAACAGGTTCAGAAAAGTGACCAAGGGGCCAGTGGAATGTTGACATTGATCTCGACAGCAGACGACATACCAAAGGATTAGAAGTCATGCTTCAGCAAATCCGAACCTAGTTAGACCAAGCTGTCAGGGCTGGGCACCATGGCTGAAGGAGAGTATCCCTCTGAGGGGAAGTGCAGTGTAGATTTACTGAAGTGATACTTGGATTCCAAGGCTTAACTTAAGAAGAAAGATTAAACAGATCAAGTGTTCGAGTCAGAACATTGAGGTGTGATAACGGGGAACACATTTATACACAGAAAAGGATAAAGTTTGATAAAGTTCCACTAACAGCGATTGATTGGAAATCATTTGCAAATTTAAGTCTGAGATTGGTAGATTTGGAATGAACATTCTGAAGGATTATGGGACAAAGACAGGGATTTGTCATGATGATGAAGATGACCATGATTTGAGTGAATGGTGGAATAGGCTCAAGAAGCTAAATAGCCTCCTCGTGTTCTGATGTTGATGTAACCGTGGCTCCCTTATTCTCTGCAAGTACAACTCCTGTTGTGTTTTTGGTTATTTATCAGAACCTGGCAGCAAGTTAGTGATTGGAGTCCTGAGCAGAACATTATCAGGATGAGGGACTTCGCCAGTCTTAATGTGTTTCACAGACGATGAAATGACACAGCCAGCACTCTCCTTCTGTCTCTCCCCCACTCTCTGCCCCCTCTCTCCACCCCTCCCACCCCCTCCCCCACCCTCTAGCGCCCCCCCGGCACACCCCTCTTAACCCCCCACCCCTCTCCCCGCCCCCCCTCGTCCCCCCTCGAACCCGACTTGACCACCCTCGCCCCCACTCGCCCCCCCCCACTCGCCCCCCTCACCCCCCTCACCCCCACTCGCTCACCTCGTACCCCCTCGCCCACCTCGCCACCCTCACTACCCTCTCGCCCCCCGTCCCCCTCAAACCCGCTCGTCCCTCCTCTCGCACCCCTCTATCTCCCCGACCCCACTCGCCCACCTCGCCCCCCCACCCCCCGCGCCACCCTTTCACACCCTGATTCGTCCCCCTCGCACCCATTCTCCCCCTCCCTCTACCCCTTACCCTCTTCGCTCTACCCCCTCTCTACCCCCTCCCTCTCCACCCTTCCTCTCCCCCTCTCCCTCAACATCTTCCCTCTGCCCCTCCCACCCCCTTCATCTACCCCCTCCCTATACCCCCTCTACATCCCCTACCTGCCCTCCCTCTCCCCCCACACCCCTCCCTCTACCCCCTCCCTGTACCCTCTCCCTCTATCGCCCTACCTCTACCCCCCTCTATCACCCCTCCCCATCTCTCTCATTCTTTCTTGCCACTCCCTCGCTCCCACTCTGCCACTCTCCCTCTTTCTCGCTCCCTCACTCC
>NW_026869160.1:143947-242452 GCF_020745735.1 Hemiscyllium ocellatum | reverse complement strand
ATTAGTTAGTTTGTGTTTGTGCTGACCTGGATGAGAGATACTATTATTTCTTTTTAATATGGCAATAAGAAATAATGGATTAAATTAAAATGGCAATTAGACGATGTTTGTACAAAACTAAAATGAATTACTGTGAGCTTTTTGGAGAGACAATGAATTGATAATTAATTTTAGAACTTTGGCAAAAGTAAATGATTCAATATTTCCAAACGGGTTTGCTCTGATGTTGACTAGATATTTCTTAATCTGTCAGCTGAGAATACAAATTCTGGCCATGATGATGTGGCAAGACATTAGCATTCAACGAACGTTGATCAGAAATGGTTTGTCATTCACAAATTCTCAGATCTTCAGATTTCTGTACTTGGTTTCTTAGCTTTTCTTCTGGAGAAATATAATATATTAAAAGACAAATACTGCATTGTATTTAATTTATGCAATTTTTCATATATCATATTTAGACATATGTGTCAAATTATAAAGAAAATAAGTCAATAAGGAGATTTATTTTCACAGAAACATACAGTCAACAGCATTTATAATTTATTTGTTTCAATATTGTCTCGGATAAACAGATAAATACGTTTAATGGGGATCTGTTGACAATGTAATGAGCCACAATTACATTTTTATCATACTTTTTGGATGGAAACTATCAGAAAAAGATTCCTATATTTAAGACTTGCTTCATCTCGATACATGTTTCGAGTAAATTTCCTCAGTCAGAAGTAATAAGGTGTCATCACGGGTCTGGGAAAGATGTAACGTGTGTAAATTATAATAATGTGTCTGTTACATATCTTTGGCTCGGTGAGACTGTGATGTTTGCTGTGATTATTCATCCTGAGAACAATAAAGCACGTACAAAGTGTTTTTCACAGAACAGTAATTAGGTGGTCTTGAAGAACATTAAGAGTACTTTGATTTCAATAATGTTGAGCTGATTTCCATGATCTGGGAATGTTTCACAACATTTTACCGAAATTCTGGATTCTAAGAATTCTATGGGTTTCGTGCAAACACCCTTCACTTGTCGTCATTCTCAAGCGAGGTGTATAACGCTCAGGCACTGGCTGCAAGTTAAGGTGCCAGGAAGTCTGCTTAAAACTCTCCAAAGCTAACTCTCGGTCTGGTTGTGACTGGATCTCCAGAAACGGTTGTGAGCTCTTTAACCGGGCTTTCCACTGTTTATTGGAACTGGTTATTTTGTCTAATGCTTGCTTTAGTTCGATGTTTTTAGCTTGATTTCTCAAGCTTTAGGAATATTTAGAATGTTCAATTATGGGCCACAGGTCACTTGACCTTAGTGGAGAGGTAAAATATGTTTCCTTATTGTTTTAATAACGAATTGAGAATGAATCGTTGCATTTTAACAAATAAAAGTTTCAATTTTTTCAGTGGTTTACAATGACAATGATTAGATACTCATTAAGAGAGATCAACTGACAATTATAAGCTATTTGCAGGATTATTGAATTGAAAAAGGAGACTGACGTGCAGGGATTTTTTATTTGGAAGGCATTGCTTTTTCATTCAAATATCTCGGATGTTCAATAGGTCTATGTAGCTGTTTCATTGGTTCTCTTGTCCAGATGCTATTTATAATTCATATCGCTTTTATTGTGCCGGAGTTTTGAGATTTGTATCAGATTAAGAAGAAAACGTGGAGCTATTAAAATGAGAACTTGAGTGAATAGAAAGCACAGTAAATTTATATTACCGAGGAAAAAGAGAGTATTTGCTCCAAATAAGCAGACAAATATTTTTTATGTCAAAAGTGCGCTGGTGGAAAAGCACAGCCGACCAGGCAGCATCCATGGAGCCGGAGATTCACGATAGAACAAAGAACATAGAACAATACAGCACAGAACAGGCCCTTCAGCCCACGATGTTGTGCTAAACATTTCTCCTAGCTTAAGCACCTATCCATGTACCTATCCAATTGCCGCTTTAAGGTCACCAATGATTCTGACTCTGCCGCTCCCACAGGCAGCGCATTCCATGCCCCCACCACTCTCTGTGTAAAGAACCCACCCCTGACATCCCCCTATACCTTCCCCCCTGCACCTTAAATTTATGTCCCCTTATAACACTAGTTGTACCCGGGAAAAAAGTCTCTGACTGTCTACTCTATCTATTCCTCTGATCATCTTATAAACCTCTATCAAGTCACCCCTCATCCTTTGCCGTTCTAATGAGAAAAGCCTTAGCACTCTCAACCAATCCTCGTATGACCTATTCTCCATTCCAGCAACATCTGGTAAATCTTCTCTGCACCCTCTCCAAAGCTTCCACATCTTTGCTAAAGTGAGGCGATCGGAACTGCACACAGTACTCCAAATGTGCCCTAACCAAGGTCCTGTACAGCTACAACATCACTTCACGACTCTTGAATTCAAGCCCTCTGCTAATGCACGCTATTGCACCATAGGCCTTCTTACAAGCTCTACCCACCTGAGTGGCAACTTTCAAAGATCTATGAACATAGACCCCAAGATCCCTCTGCTCCTCCACCTTACTAAGAACCCTACTGTTAACCCTGTATACCGCATTCTTATTTGTCCTTCAAAATGGACAACCTCACACTTGACAAGGTTGAACTCCACCTGCCACTCCTCAGCCCAACTCTGCATCATATCTAAGTCCCTTTGCAGCCGACAACAGCCCTCCTCACTATCCACAACTCCACCAATCTTCGTATCATCTGCAAATTGACTGACTCACCTTTCGACTCCCTCTTCCAAGTCATTAATAAAAATTACAAACAGCAGAGGACCCAGAACTGATCCCTGGAACTCCACTTGTAACTGGGCTCCAGGCTGAATATTTACCATCTACCACCACTCTCTGACTTTGACCAGTTAGCCAGTTTTCTATCCAACTGGCCAAATTTCCCTCTATCCCATGCCTCCTGACTTTCTGCATAAGCCTACCATGGGGAACCTTATCAAATGTCTTATTAAAATCCATGTGCACTACATCCACTGCTCTACCCTCATCCACATGCTTGGTCACCACCTCAAAGAATTCAATAAGGTGATGAAGGCTTATGCCTGAAACGTGGTTTCTGCTGCTCCTCAGATGCTGCCTGACATACTTTGCTATTCCAGCACCACCAAAGACATATTTCAAATGAACACACTCCGATATTGTCAAAGCATGTCAAATTTACATTCAATATGAATAGGTGAATGGAAAACAAAAAAAAAAGAAAATTCACGAATGAACATTAATTAGAAATTTAATTTGATCAAAGGTCATAACAATATTTAGACGAATTGCAATTTTTAATAACAAACGTAGGTAATTAGCTGACTAATGAATAATTGGAAGTGGCATATTTTTTTTTACAAATGAAGAAAGTGACTTGTTTTACACGTTTGAAATACTGCAGAATGACAATGTATGTGTTCGAAATGTTTGAATCAAGCTCTTTTGAACAAATAAAACTGACCATTACGATCACTTCGCCTTTTCACCTTTAAGACCACAACATTCTCAAATATTTTCCACGGATTTAGAACCAGCAGAACTAGTTAATTTCTTTTGTTGAGAACTGTAAGAGAATAAACAGCAGATACTGTGAATTAGTGATTCCATGCAAGCATTCGACTGAAGACAACATTCCTTCTTTCCAAAAATATATAACTTACAAAAATCCAAAATGTACTGTTATTTTTGAATGAAACAATAAAGAGATGTTAATTCTTTATCATTTGACTTTGTTGTATGAAAAATCCTTAAGTCCTATTGTGCTCCAAACATGATAAATCTTAGCATTGAAGTGAAATATAATTAAATGAATTCAACTATGTTTCCAAAGGTAAAATAAAAATTAATATTAACAATGATTGTGACATTGTACCCTGCAAAATCTTTACAGTAGTTCATGTACTGTGCCGTAATTCCACATTTGCACAATGTACTGGATTGAATGAGTATTAAAAATTATTAGATAATAACAATTAAATCGTCAAAGTCTATCAATGTATTAAGTAATAACGAGAAACCTCATTTTGCTATGGGACTGAGCGATGTCTGGAAATGAACTGGAATTAATTCAGTGAAAAGTAATTACAGTTCCCTGTATTTTAAGGCTGAGATTAAGGCTGATCATTCTAATGAGCAAACATCAGATATTTGCAATGATGTTGGATGGGAAGTCATTGGTTCTGTTGTGGGATAGGTGACCTGCAAAATAAATGCATTTTCACACTGGAGTATTAGTACTAAGCAACAATGGATTAAATTTAAATGTGAATCTTACTATATTTGTTCAAAAGGCTTTCTTAAAAATTGTGCCATTATTGTAATGACAATGTCTTGCTAATTAGTGTTGGACATGAAGAATTAAAATGATTCAATATTTCAAAAGCACTTTG
Organism: Hemiscyllium ocellatum; assembly: GCF_020745735.1. Lineage (NCBI taxonomy): Eukaryota > Metazoa > Chordata > Chondrichthyes > Orectolobiformes > Hemiscylliidae > Hemiscyllium > Hemiscyllium ocellatum. The sequence continues at coordinate 238,070 of NW_026869160.1, read as the reverse complement.
CTGTGATGTTGATTGAATATTTATTAAGATCAGTAACCTGAGGAATAGTACCTAGTTTTATGGATTGAAGATAAAAAATGAGGCCATGCAGTGATTATTGAACAAGATTCTTCTTTTTCAACACAAAAATATACATTATACAAGAATCGTGAATTTCCATCCACTGATCTCCTTGTAGAGATGTGTTACATTGATTTATATGATTAATATTATGATGAATGTTTAAACATTTGTGTCAGAATTAGGAAGAGAATTAGTAGATCATGAAAGTGAACAGGAAATTGAACAAACAATGTAGTCAACAACATGTGGTATATAAAGCAATTTTAATAATTTTGTCATTATTGTACAATGATGAATAACGTCGGAATAGAAACGGCAAAAAAACAATCGACCTGATCAAAGCTGTTCTTTTCTTACAATGAAATGAAAGCAATAATCATTTTGTAGCACACATGATTTGAAAAAGCAGTCCTTTAATATGAAGCATACCTTTTTGCAAAAATGTAGGAATTCCACAAATTTGAAATGAAGCGTTTGTTGAATTTGCAACAAAAATGGCTATAATTTGAATTGTCTGTTGCACACAACAAAAAGCTTAAAAATTGTTAGAATGACAAAACGTTTGTTCCCAATGTTCTTGTATTACAGTCAATGTCCAGGATAAAGTAGAATTATTGGTTGAAACAATATAAATCATTGTTGACAACTGGACTGAAATATAAGGTATCAATTGCACTTACTGCAGGGATTGGTAGACAAATGCTTACTGTTGTTATTAGTCTCAGGAACAATAACGTATTTACTCAGTAATCAGGTGGTGATAAGGAACTTTGTGTTGCTTTATGTGCAGTGTTTTGTGTTAACATTGATTTCAATAAAATTAAGGTATTTACATGAATTAGGAACAGACTGATATTTGGGTGTGAAGGATCTTATTTAAGATTAGACATTTTTAAATATTTACTAGAATTGCTGAGCAAAACACACTTAAGACATCATGCAATAAATGAGGTAAGTGAGAAATATGTAAAGTCAATTTTCAAACGAACACACCCTGATATTTTCACAGCATTTCAATCTTGCATTCAACATAAATAGGTGAGTGGAAAACTAAACATTTCACACAATTCACAAACAGATCAATAACTAAAAATTGATAAATGATAGCAAGTGGCATTTGTTTATTTTACTGAAGAAGAACAATATTATTTTCTAATATTTGTAGCACTGGAGCATCAAGTTCTATGTGTTGTCCGAACTAAGCTCTTCAGAACAAAACAAAATCAATGAATATAATTACTTCGTATATTTCATCTTTATGACTGCAATATTCTCAAATATTTTCCAAGGAATATTGATTGAGAATTAGATACATTCTGTTATTAGTGACCTGAAAAAAGTAAATAACAAATACTGTGATTATTGGAATTAACAACAGATGGAAGCATATCGAATATTGATTTGGAAGGCAATTCAATTGATTTTTAGATATTTTCGAATCAGAAAATACCTACTGGTATACCTACTGGTATACCAGTATACCTACTGGTGTGGTAGCAGAGACAGTAACAGAGCTGCACAAGATTCCTTCATAACTTTCCCAACCATAATGGGCAAGGTGACAATCACACGCTTGTTACAAATTCTAAGCTAAAATGTTGTGTAATTACTGTAATTGATAATTGTTTCTAAAATCCTGATAGATAAGTTGACTTAATATTTTGAATGCACTTTGCTCTGATATCGATTGTATATTCATTAATACTAATAACCTCAAAATTAACACGTCAAAGGTGGCTTTAATAATTAAGAAACACTCACCAACAATTGATTTTTTTTTTTTGTAGAGTCATGTCTATTTAATTAATGCCATTTTTACCGTGACAAATGTTTAGACATTTATGTCAGAATTAGGAAGACAATAATCAGAGCTGAAAATGTGTTGCCAGTTAAAGCACAGCAGGTCAGACTAATTAGGCCAGGAAAGTGAGTATGATTGGGAAGGAAGGGTTTTGTTAATGACATTTGGTCCCAGGAGTCATTTCGTACCAAATGACTGATAATTGTGGGATTATTTTTCATTGACAACTAATGTCGGAAGAAAAAGAAACTATCTCAACATTTCAAAAGCAGTTTCTTTTTCTGCTTATGAAATTAAATAAATATTGTTTTGGAGGTCATAGGATTTGAAAAATAGAAACAGCCATTTAATGTGAGATTTGAGCTGAAGAATCGTTCTTTTCACCCCAGTGTAGTGTTTCCAATAAATTAAAATTTAGTGTTAGTTGAACTAAAGAACAAATGGATGTACCTACATTGTTTTCTTGCACACATAAAAGTAAAACAATTTTAACATGGAAATTATTTTGCTCTGAAAGTAATAATTTGACAGAAAGTAAGTGCTGGTATTGAACTGAAATGTCAGCATAACTGTATGAGTGTTTTCCACTGAATGAAGACTCAGGAGGCAGACAGAACTCTGGGAAGTGGAAGATGTTTACCTATGCTGCAACAAGTTAACATAGAACATAGAATATTACATTGCAGTATAGGCCCTCCGGCCCTCGATGTTGTGCCGATCTGTCATACCAATCTGAAGCCCAACCAACCTACACTATTCCAGTAGGTCCATATGCTTGTCCAATGACAACTTAAATGTACTTAAAGTTGGCGAATCTACTACAGTTCCAGGCAAAGCATTCCATAGGAGTAAGTGAGGACTGCAGATACTGGAGATCAGAGCTGCAAATGTGTTGTTGGAGAAGCGCAGCAGGTCAGGCAGCATCCAAGGAACATGAGTATTGATGTTTTGGGCATAAGCCCTTCTTCAGGAATGAGGAAAGTGTGTCCAGCAGGCTAAGATAAAAGGTAGGGAGGAGGGACTTGGGGGGAGGGGCATTGAAATTGCGCTAGGTGGAAGGAGGTCAAGTTGAGGGTATAAGGCTGGAATGGGGTGGGGGAGGAGAGGTCAGGAAAAGATTGCAGATTAGGAAGGCGGTGCTGAGTTCGAGGGATTTGACTGAGACAAAGTGGGAGGAGGTGAAATGAGGAAACTGGAGAAATCTGAGTTCATCCCTTGTGGTTGGAGGGTTTCTAGGCGGGAGATGAGGCACTCTTCCTCCAACCGTCGTGTTGCTATGGTCTGGCGATGGAGGAATCAAAGGACCTGCATGTCCTTGGTGGAGTGGGAGGGGGAGTTGAAGTGTTGAGTCACGGGGTGGTTGGGTTGGTTGGTCCGGGTAGCCCAGAGGTGTTCTCTGAAACATTCCGCAAGTAGGTGGCCTGTCTCCCCAATATAGAGGAAGCCACATCGAGTGCAGCGGATGCAATAAATGATGTGTGTGGAGGTGCAGGTGAATTTGTGGCAGATATGGAAGGATCCCTTGGGGCCTTGGAGGGAAGTAAGGGGGGAGGTGTGGGCGCACGTTTTGCATTTCTTGCGGTTTCAGGGGATGGTGCCGGGAGTGGAGGTTGGGTTGGTGGGGGTCGTGGACCTGACGAGGGAGTCACGGAGGGAGTGGTCTTTTCGGAACGCTGATAGGGGAGGGGAGGGAAGTATATCCCCGGTGGTGGGGTCCATTTGGAGGTGGTGAAAAAGCATTCTATACCCTTACTACTCTCTGAGTAAAGAAACTACCTCTCACATCTGTCCTATATCTATCACCCCTCAATTTAAAGTTATGCCCCCTTGTGCTCCCCATCACTATACTTGGAAAACGCTCTACTTGTCCATCCTATGTAACCCTCCGATTATCATATATGTCTCTATTAAGTCACCTCTCCACCTTCTTCTCTCTCACGAAAACTGCCTCAAAACCCTCAGCCTTTCCTTGTAAGACCTTCCCTCCATACCAGGCAACATCCTAGTAAATCTCCTCTGCACCCTTTCCAAAGCTTCCACATCCTTCTTATAATATGGTGACCAGAACTGTACACAATACTCCAAGTGCGGCCGCACCAGAGCTTTGTACAGCTACAGCATAACCTCATGGTTCCAGAACTCGATCCCTCTATTAATAAAAGCTAAATCACTGCATGCCTTCTTAACAACCCTGTCAACCTAGGTGGCAAATTTCAAGGTTCTGTGTACCTGGACACTGAGATCTCTCTGCTCATCTACACTACCAAGAATCTTAGCATTAGCCCAGTACTTTGCATTACAGTTACTCCAACCGAAGTGAATCACCTCACACTTGTCCACATTAAATTCCATTTGCCACCTCTCAGCCCAGCTCTGCAGCTTATCTATGTCTCTCTGTAACCTACAACATCCTTCCTCATTATCCACAACTCCACCAACCTTATTTACTAACCCACCCTTCTAAGACCTCATCCAGGTCGTTTATAAAAATGACAAACAGCAGTGGACCCAACACCGACCCTTGCGGTACACCATTGGTAACTGGACTCCAGGATGAACATTTCCCATCAACCACCACCCTCTATCTTCTTTCATCAAGCCAATTACTGTTCCAAACTGCTGTATCTCCCACAATCCCATTCCTCTGCAGTTTGTGTAGCCTACTGTGGGGGAACTTTTTTGACTGCCTTGCAGGAATCATCCCCCAAGGCCAATCTCAGAATGTAGGTCCATGACACACTGTAACGTGTACAGTAAAAAGCAGTAATTGTACACACATGCAATGTGGTTACTGTCCTTCCCTCCTTATACAGACACCCGATCCTGTAGAACACCTAATCTCAGAAAGACATTGTTATGGATAGCCCCAGCTTCCTATTGTTTCATGATGTTTAAAAGGTCCTAAAATCTCCTGGCATTGGTATTTCTCAATTTATCTTATTTCTTCAGTTTACAAAGTTAATTATTACACTCCTTCCAGCCTCGCACTCTGCCTTGTCCACAATTCTCAAGAATCTGCAATTAGAAGTTTTTTTTTAATGTTCTGAGCAACTTTAAAATAGTAACTGTTTCTGACAAATGAACCCTGTCTGTTGCCCTGATAGCTGCTGTGAAAGTTAACTGGGCTGTACCCTGCAGCTGGTGTTTATTCATTCACTGGGACAATTATTCTTTTGTTAATGAAGGTCAGGGTTGGTCGTTTTTCTGTATCTGGCATGTTCTTATTACTGTCTGGAATATTACGGTCTGGACTGGCATACTGATGGACTTGGAGTAGGATTTTACAAAAGATTATTTTCTTTCATCAAGATTGGAACAAACTGTTAGTTTATCTCTCCTCCGCCATCTTGTGTTCTAATTCTAAAGCAGGTTGCGTCTTTTTGTGTGTCGGACATTTTGTATGAGCCAACATAGGCCATTCGATTCCAGATGGGGCAGGGCACCCCTCCAACAGCAAACCAACCAGGATTTCAGTATTAAAATACAAATCTGCATTCACTACCATTAGAGAACAATACCGTGCAATATGCCTACGTCACTGAGACTTAATTCCACACTTAAAGCCAAATATACTGGATTTTATCAGTGATTAAATATTAGATATAAGGAAAAATTTGTCTTAAAACAGGTCACTGCAAACTTAAAATAATTAGAAACTTCATATTGCGATCTGTAACATGTAGATATGAACATTAATTATTGGAGTCTAAAACAATTAGACGTATCTTCATTTTAATGCCAAATATTAATCCAATGATTTCTGTGAACATTCAAATGAGAAGGCATCAGATATTTCCTGTGAGTGTTGGATGAGGAATCATTGCTTGGTTCATGGATGTGTTGACCTGTAAAAAAGATCCATTTTCCTTTGTAAAATTGGCACGAAGAAATAATGGTTTAAATTGAAATGTGAATCTCATGATATTTGTTGCTAAACTTAAACAGAATTATTGTGTGATGTTGGTCTAACAATGAATTGGTAATTTATTTTAGAATGCTGACACATTAAATGATTCAATATTTCCAAACGAGTTTGCTCTGATATCGATGACACAGTAATTAGTATCAATGAGCTGAGAACTAGAATGCTGGCATGATGGTTTGGAAATTACATTCGATATGCAGTGATTATTGATCAGAACTGTTTTGTCATTCAACATTCTCAGATACTCCTGCAATCTGTACTTGCTGTCTCAGCTTTTCTTCTGTAGAAATACAATATATAATCCATTCAATTTTCCATGTCATCAATATTCAGACATTTGTGTCAGCATTACACAGAAAATAAATCGATAAGGAACATGGTTATTATAGCGAAATACAGTCAACAGCATTTATAGAGGAAATGTTTCAATCGTGTCTCTGAGTAAACACGTGAAAAGGTTTAATGGGGATCCGCTCACAATGTACTTAGCCACAATTACATTTTCTTAACATGATGACTGGAGGGAACTTATCAGAAAACTCGCCTATATTTAGGAATTCCTTTATCCCGATACATGTTACTATCAGCATCCTCAGTCACAAATAATGAAGTATGATTATTGGCATGGGAACATGTTGTGTGTAAATTATAAGAAGGTATCTATTGCATACCTTTGGGATGATGTGATAGCGTGATGTCTGATGTGTTTACTTATCCTGAGAACAATATGAAACTGACAAAAGGTTTTTCACTGAACAATTATCAGGTGGCCTTGAAGACCATCTTATGGCTTTATGTGCAGTGATTACTTTGAGTTCAAGACCATTGATATATTTTCCATGATTTGGAAAGTGATTAGATTACTTACAGTGTGGAAACAGGCCCTTTGGCCCAACATGTCCACACGGACCTACTGAAGCGCAACCCACCCAGACCCATTCCCTTACATTTACTCCTTCACCTAACACTACGGGCAATTTAACATGGCCAATTCACCTAACCTGCACATTTTTGGATTGTGGGAGGAAACTGGAGCACACCCACGCAGACACGGGGAGAATGTGCAAACTCCACACAGACAGTCACCTGAGGTGGGCACTGAACCCAGGTCTCTGGTACTGTGAGGCAGCAGTGCTAACCACTGTGCCACCGCGCCGCCTAATGATTAATAACTTTATGACAAATATCTACATGTGGTTATTAGCTGGATTCAAAGCATTCAATGTGTTGGTGCCAAAACCCTTCATTGTTGACATTTTCAAGAGAGATATATAATGCGCAGGCATTGGCTGGAAGTCAAGGTGTAAGAAAATTTGGGTCATCCTGGAACTGATTGATTCTCGCTGCTGTTTGACTTAGTTTGATTAATTTTGTGTTTGTCCCGATTTATCTGGCTGTAGGTGAATTTAGAATGTATAATTTCTGTCCAAGGGTCACTTCACATCACTGGAGAGTGAAAATATAGTTCACATACCGTGATAACAATGAAATGATAATTAAATTTTGTGTTTTAACAGATAAAATGATTTATGCTTTCCAGTAGTTGTTAGATATTGATTAGATATTTATTAAAATAGATAAACTGAGAATTGTAATCCTGTTGCAGGATTGTTGAATTGTTAAAAGGTACATATGTAGAGTGTTTTTGGAATGATTTGGTGGGGCCAGTGTTGGATTGGGCTGCACAAAGTTAAAAAAAATCAAGCACCACCAGGTTATGAACCAACAGGTTTATTTTGAAGAACTAGCTTTCGGAGCGCTGCTCCTTCATCAGTTGGTTGAAGGAGCAGCACTCCGAAAGCTAGCGCTTCCAAATAAACCTGTTGGACTATAACCTGGTTTTGTGTGATTATTTAACTTTGTTTTTTTGGAAGGAATTGTTTTTTTCATTCAAATATACAGGCTGTTCAAGAATTCTATCTTGCCTTCCATGGCTTTCTTTTAGAGATCACACATTTATAGATTAGATTAGATTAGATTAGATTACTTAGTGTGGAAACGGGCCCTTTGGCTCAACAAGTCCACACTGACCCTCCGAAAAGCAACCCACCCAGACTCATTTCCCTACATTTACCCCTTCACTATGGTCAATTCACCTAACCTGTACATTTTTTGGACTGCGGGAGGAAACCGGAGCACCCTGAAGAAACCCACACAGACACGGGGGGGATGTGCAAATTTCACACAGACAGTTGCCTGAGGTGGAAATTGAACCAGGGCCCCTGGCGCTGTGAGGCAGCAGTGCCACCATGCCGCCCACAATTCATATAATCTTCACTGTAATCAGTATTTCAAATTTGCATCAGATTTAAGATGCAAATGAGGACCAGTTAACGAGTCCTTCCATGAATGGAAAACACAGTAAATTGAATTTACAGAAGCAAATTCAAGATTGGTCCAAATAAGCAAATAAATACTTTGAATGGAAATGATCCGAAAATGTTTACATCTACATTTGGACTAAGTCAAATGACTCTTTTTTTTGAAATGATTGGACTGAAAACCTGTTTGAAAACATGTACAAATCAGGACTATTGACAAGTCTTGCTGTTAGTGCTCTTGGCCAATCGTAATAAAGAATAAATACTACTTTGAGTAACAAGTATCATGTGTAATTGCAGGGCTGAAAAGTAAGAGGATAGCTCTTGTATTTATTGGCAAGAATTATAACCAAATGTTTACTGTGGTTACTGCACTCAGTAACAATAAGATCAAGATCAATGGCTGTTAGATCCCTGGCCACTCGTAATGAAGAATAAACACTGCTGTGAGCAATACGTATCTTGGATAATTACAGAACAGAAATTTCAGAACACACTCATTGTATTTACTGGAGGGAATGATAATCAGATGCTTACTGTGGTGATTGATCTCAGGAACAATAAGACAGTTACTCAGATTATTCCACTGAACAGTAATTAAATGATCATGAGACCATTGTCTGGCTTTATGAATAGTGTTTTGTGTGAGCATTGATATCAATAACAATGCCATAGTATACAAGTCTACAGGTTAGGTGAGTTGGCCATGCTAAATTGCCCATAGTGTTCACGGATGTGTAGGTTAGGTGCATTAGTCAGGGGAAACGTCGAGTAATAGAGTAAGGGAATGTGTCTGGGTGGGTTACTCTTCAGTGGGTCGGTGTGGACTTGTTGAGCCAAGTATCCTGTTACAACACTGTAGGGATTCTATGACTCTATGATTCTTTGATTTAGGAATAGATTGATAAGCGAGTGCTAAAGATACTATTTAAAGTCAACAAAATCTTTATGTTGAGTAGAATTGCTTAGCAAAATGCATTGAAGCCATCATACACAAAGTGAGATAAGTGGAAGTAGTAAGGTATTTTGATTAAATAAAATGAATGTCATTAGTTAGATATTTTAAATTTGAAAAACTACAGTGTCCTCAAATCTAAAATTTAGAGACAATGTAATGTGATACATACATTTATTAATGACCTGAAGATAATAAATTGCAGATTCTGTGATTATTGGAATGAACAACAGACAGAGCAAATCCAAAATTGGATTGAAAAGCAATTCAAAATCTGCCTAGATATTTTCTAATCACCATTCTAAGCTGTTTTGGTGCATCTCTGTTGAAGATGGGAACTCAACGCACACTTCCTGGTCTCGTGGGAGACACTCTACTGGAGCTCCATAGGTTCCTTTCATAATGTTCCCACCAAGGAAGGGTGGGATTATAATTAATTGTGATTACTTAAATGAAAACTAACCAGTGTTCACTCCGATAATTGGGCTGGGAATTAATTCGACTGTTTCTATGCAATGGACTGAGAATGAAATGGTAATTCACAATAATGATGGTACTAAGTATATAGGCTCTTACGTAACAATCAATATCGTGACAATTGAAGGAAAAATAAATAGACATAGAATGCGCTTATTGTAAATTCATGAAAAATACAACTGCTGAATATGTTTAAAGCAATTTTTCTGATAACGAAAAGATAATTAGAATGCTTATCACCAAAAAAAATCTTTCACTGTGACTATTCAGCTGCAGGCAGCTCCTCTTCCTGACACAAATGTACAACTTCCAACAATTCAAAATGTACTCTGATTGATAAAGGGAAGAACAAACACATGTACGTTTTTTTCTCGTGTTTACGAAAAAAGTCACAAATTTGAATTTTTTTACCTTTAAAATATTTAACCCTTGCTGAGATCAGAAATACAATAAACCTTCACGTTGAAGAAAAATATAATCAAATCAAATCAAAATATACATCGATATTCACAATAATTGGGAGAGTGAACACTGCAATATCTTTCCATCAGTTGATGTACTGAGCTATAATTCCACTTTTATATCCCTTACTGATCAGTTATTAGATATTAGCAATATCTAAATTATTAATATGCTGTCAGTGAACTGAATATCAAAGAGAAATCTCACACTGCTGTTTGAACATACAATGTTCTGGAATAAACAGTAATTATTGGCTAAATGTCATTAGATATCTCTTAATCGATGAGGCTATGGTTAGTTTGATTGTTGAAATAAGTGGCATTCAGATATTCCAATGAGCATTGGATGGAAAGTCACTCTTTTTGGTATAGATGTGAAAAAAATGTTTTATTGGAGTATTGGCAATAAGAAATGTAGGACTAAATTATGATGTGCATCTCACCTTAATGAATATTTTCAAGTTTTCTCAAAGGTTTCTAGTCCAATCATCAGTTTAAAAGTGGTCATTTTCGTTCAGCAGATCAGTAACTGCAAACATTTTCAACACATCTTCATCAAATCTGATAATTCAGAAAAAATACCAAAGCATTACCTGTGTAAATGTCAAACTATATCTTTAGATTAGAGTCAAGTTCATTCTCTACTTATTTTATTCCTATTTTTGATACCAGTGACTAAATATTGATTAGATTATATGTCATATGTGTTAGACATGAGTTTTCTCTCAAAGATCTGTGCAACCCAGGAATGGGCCCTTTGGCCCATAACGTTGTGCGGAACATAATGCAAAATAAACTCACCCCTTCTGTCTACCCTTGGTCCATATCCTTCCAAATTATCTAAATGAACATTTAAAAAGCCCTAATGTATCTGCCTTTATCACCAACCCTGGAAGTTCATTCCAGACACCTACCACTCCCTTTGTAAAAAAAACAAATTACCCATCACATGCCCCTTGAACTGTCTTCCCTAACCTTAAACGCATGTCACATACTTTTGACGTTTCAACTCTGGGAAAACCATTTTGACTGTCAACCCTATTTATGTATCTCCTGATTGAATAGACTTGCATCAATTCTTCCTCCATCCTCCGCTACTCCACAAAAAAGCAACCTGAGTTTTTCTCACGTCTCCAAATCCAGGCAGCATCCTGGTAAATGCCTTCTGTACCCTCTCCAAAGCCACCATACCCGTCCTATAATGTGGCGAATAGGAGTGAATACAATACTTTAAGTATGCCTTAACCAAAGTCTTATAAAGTTGCAACATGCCATCCTGACTCTTGTAATCAGTTCCCTGACCAATAAAGGCAAGCATGCCATTTGCCTTCCTGACCACCGTATCTACTTGCATGGTCACTTTCAGGGAGCCATGGTCTTGAACGCCAAGATCCCTTTGAACAACAAAGCTGTTCAGGGTCCTGCCATTACCTACTTTTCCTTAATATTTGAGCTCCCAAAGTGAAACACCTCACAGTTGTATGGATTAAACTTTGCCTTTAATTTCTCTGCCCATATCTGCAATTTATCTTTTTCCTGCTTCATTCTTTGACAGCCCTCTACATTATCCACAACTGCACTGAACTTTGTATCATCTGCAAACTTACTAACTCACCAAATTAGATTTTAATTCATGTCACTTATATATATTTGTCCCGCAAACAGAAGGGTTCCAGTGCAGATCCCTGTGGGAAAAAGACAGAAAATGAGGAAAATGCAGAATTCTTCAATAAATGAGGTTTCTTTCAATGACAAAACTATTCTGATGAATAATCTCTGAAGGTGTGATTTTTGTTTTGAAATTAACCCAATATTTTAATTCTCAGTTTACTGATCTTATTGAATATCTAGTACAAACTGCTGTGAAAATATTGAATCGTTTTAAGTGTTTAGTTCCAACATTAATTATTCTTTAATTGTAATTTCAATTATCACACCATCATGAGAGTTGAATCTATTATTTCTTAGTGCCAGTATCATGATGAAATATTTACACTCGTTTCAGGTCAACACACCTGCAATCAAGCAAAGTTTTCTCACCCAACACTCATAGTAACTATCTCATTCTCTTTCATTTGAATTCTCATTTTAATTAAATGATCATTAATCAGTCTTATCAATTAAGAGATGACTAACTAGTTTTCACATCAATATTTCAGTTCTTTCCAACATATTGTACAATTACATTGCAGTAAGGGTTTCTCATCATTCTTAAATTTGTTATCAGCTATTTTTGTGTCTGATTTCCAGTATCCACAGTTTTTTGCGTCCTTGTATTAATTGTTTTTCATTTCAATGCTAACATTTCTATATTTCTAATTATTACAATAAGAGCTAAGTATTTTTCATGTTAAACATTGTATTAATTTCACGTGTTTCTTGTGTATACAAACCAGAATTAACAAATGTTTGCTCTATTCTTTTACAATAAATCTTGAATTCTTAGAAATCACAATTTTGTGAAAATGAGGGAAATTATCTTTCGATTAATAGTCACATTGAATGACTAATGCTTTACTTCCAAGTCATGAGCATTACAAAGCAGTTTAATTTTGAGTACATAAATGACTGCTTCAAACATATTTAATTACTTGATTATCATGAGATTTATATTTGTTTAAGATCATTGTCGCTTCGTTCCAACATTTTTATGAATTACTAATTCCTTTTATCAGTCCATTACACACTGGAATTGTCGAATACAACCCAGTCTGATTATCACAATAAATATTTCAGCAGTTTTCCCTGTGAGTAACCACCGTAAGTATGTGATTATAGTCCTGCCCTTCTTGCATAGGAACATTATGTAGGGCTCTGGTAATGTCTGTACTGAAAGACCAGGAGGTATGGATTCAATTCTAAACTTCAACAGAGATGTGTCAAAGCACATCAGAGTTGATTAGAAAATATCTAAGTGTCTACTGAATTATTTTTCAATCCAACATTTTCTCAACTTGTATCCGTTGTTCATTGTAATGTTCACAATATCTTGAATTTATTTGCTTCCGTTCACTGACTAAACTATGAATGTTATTATGCTGCTTCTAAGTACCTCTCAACTTTTAATAACTTTGCAGTCATAAAGATTCTACAGTGTAAATTACATTTAAGGTAAGGAGGAAAGATTTAAAAGGGATCTGAGGGGCAACTTTTTTCACAAAGTGTGTTTGGCTCACATGGAATGAGCTGTGAGAGGAAAGGCGGTGGCTGGTACAATTATAACATCTAAAAGACTTTTGGACAGTTACATGGATAGAAAACGTCCAGAAGGATATGGAACAAACACAGGAAAATGGGGCTAGTTTAGTTTAGGGAACCTGGCCGGGCTGCCTGAATGGCCTGTTTCCGTGCTGTACCAAGCTAGCATTGTACAATTCAAACTTGACTGCGATGGGTAAAGGAGAGAACAAACGGGTGTTGATTCGATTTTGCGTCCATAAAAAAGTGACATGAATTTTAAATAATTTTGTCACAAGAAATAGTTCACTCTTATTGTGATCAGAAATACAATGAATGTGAGCATTGAAGTCAAATATAATTAAAACAATTCAACTGTGTTTATATGGTTAAAATAAAAATTGATATTCACAATCATTGTGAGTTTGTACACTGCCATATCTTCACATTACTTCATGTACTGAGCCATTATTGCATTTACTGAGCATAAATATACCCCCGACTGAACGGAACAATAATTAGATGTTAGCAACACTTAGATTTTCAAAATCTATCAGTGCACCGTGAAGAAGGAGAAATTGATGTAATTTTATCCTGATCGATGATCCAACATTTGTGTCTGAATCAGGAAGAGAGTAAGGAGATAACCAAAGTGAATATCAGAGTGACCACAAGATACAGTCCATGACATTTGATAGAAAAAGGAATTTGCATAATTCCATGGTTATTGAACGTTAATAATTAATTCCCTCCGCAGGTACTGAAGCAGTCCAAGTCCAAGTACAACAAGATCTGGACAATATCCAGGTTTGGGCTGACAAGGGGCAAGTAACATACATCCCACACAAATGCAGGCAATGACCATCACGTATAAGAAATAATCTAACCACCATCCCTTGACATTCGCTGGTGTTGCCATCATTGAACACCCACGATCAACATCCTGGGAATAATCATTGATCAGAAACTGAATTGGTCTCAGCACATAAACACGGTGGCTACAAGAGTAATTCAACTGCTGTCTCCTGAAATCCTGTCCAACAGCTACCAGACACAACTCAGGAGTGTGATGGAATACTCCCCACTTGCCTGGATAGTGCTGCCCTAACAACACTCAAGAAACTTGATACCATACGAAACAAAGCAGCCCGCTTGATTGGCACAGCATCCACAAGTATCCACCCCCTCCCCCCACCACCACTGATGCTCCGTAGCAGCATGTATACTATCTACAAGATGCACTGCAGGAAATCACTAACCAGTACCTTTCAAACCCATGACCACTTCCATCGAGAAGGACAAGAGCAGCAGCTAGATGGAAAGATAACTATCTTCAAGTTCCCCGATAAGGTACTAATCACCCTGAATTGGAAATATATAGCTGTTCCTTCACTGTCGCTGGGTCAAAATCCTGGAAATCCCCACCCCAAGGTATTACATAGAACATAGAAAAATACAGCACAGTACAGGCCCTTCGGCCCCTGATGTTGCGCCGACCAAAGCCTACCTAACCTACACTCGCCCAATAACCTCCATATGCTTATCCAATGCTCGCTTAAATGACCATAAAGAGGGAGAGTCCACCACTGCTACTGGCAGGGCATTCTATGAACTCACAACCCGCTGAGTAAAGAATCTACCCCTAACATCTGTCCTATACCTACCACCCCTTAATTTAAAGCTGTGTCCCCTAGTAACAGCTGACTCCATTAGCGGAAAAAGGTTCTCACTGTCAACCCTATCTAAACCCCTAATCATCTTGTACACCTCTATCAAATCTCCCCTAAACCTTCTTTTCTCCAATGAGAACAGACCCAAGTGCCTCAGCCTTTCCTCACAGTTTTGTGCTGTATACCCACAGCAGGTAGAGTGCAGCGGCTCAAGAAGACAGCTCACCACCAATTTCTCAAGGGCAACTAGGGACGGGCAATAAATGCTGGGCCCAGCCAGTGACACCCACATCACATCAAATAAATATTATTATAATGTCTGCAAGATCAAAACAGCTCCACGCTGTCCTAGCTGCAATCTCTGCCCCTTATTGAAAAAGATAAAAGAATCTGACCTTGCTCAACTTTCTCATCAAAACCAAGTACAGTATTCACCCCAGCCCTCTCTTATATGAACCAGCAGCATTTCCACCACCAACAGTAGATCCTCTTAAAATATTTTGTCAGTAACTTTTAATTAACTGGTTACTACAATTACAATGCAATCTGTACAAACAGATTAAATACCTTTAATGCAACAACAAATTTTCTAACAACTTTTCTCGATCTCTGTCATTCTTTTTAGTTCGATGAGGTAGGGAGGGATGGAAACACGACAGTGATGTAAGATATATGTAATACAGTGAGACAGGGAAGCTAGTATGGCTCATGTTGACTCTTAGACCCCACACAGTGAAGCAACACATTCACTGCATAATAAACATAACATAACATTTCAACCCCACTCACACCCGGAGTGACAGAAATAAAATGTGGATCGGTTGGACAGGATAGGTTTGTTACAGTTAGAGTTTGGAAGGTGACTAAGGAAGTGGACGAGGGTAAAGCAGTAGATGTTGTGTATATGGATTTTAGTAAGGCGTTCGATAAGGTTCCCCATGGTAGGCTAATGCTAAAACTACGGAGGTATGGCATTGAGGATACATTAGAGGTTTGGATTAGGAATTGGCTGGCTGGAAGGAGACAGAGGGTAGTAGTTGATGGATTATGTTCATCTTGGAGCGCAGTTACTAGCGGTGTACCACAAGGATCTATTTTGGGACCATTGCTTTTTGTTATCTTTATAAATGATCTAGAGGAAGGACTTGAAAGCTGGGTAAGCAAGTTTGCGGATGACACAAAAGTCGGTGGAGTTGTGGATAGTGAGGAAGGAAGTGGTAGGTTACAGCGGGATATAGATAAGTTGCAGAGCTGGGCGGAAATGTGGCAAATGGAATTCAATGTAGCTAAGTGCGAAGTCGTTCACTTTGGTAGGAATAACAAGATGATGGATTACTGGGCTAATGGTAGGCTACTTGGTAGTGTGGATGAGCAGAGGGATCTTGGTGTCCATGTACACAGATATCTGAAAGTTGCCACCCAGGTAAATAGTGCTGTGAGGAAGGCATATGGTGTACTGGGCTTTATTGGCAGAGGAATTGAGTTCCGGAGTCCTGAGGTCATGTTGCAGTTGTATAAGACTCTGGTGAGGCCTCATCTGGAGTATTGTGTGCAGTTTTGGTCGCCATACTATAGGAAGGATGTGGAAGCTTTAGAACGAGTGCAGAGGAGGTTTACCAGGATGTTGCCTGGAATGGTAGGAAAATCTTATGAGGAAAGGCTGAGGCACTTGGGGCTGTTCTCACTGGAGAAGAGAAGGTTTAGGGGAAATCTGATAGAAGTGTATAAGATGATTAGGGGTTTAGATAGGGTAGATACTAAGAACCTTTTACCGCTAATGGAGTCAGGTGTTACTAGGGGACATAGCTTTAAATTAAGGGGTGGTAGGTATAGGACAGATGTTAGGGGTAGATTCTTCACACAGCGGGTTGTGAGTTCATGGAATGCCCTGCCCGTATCAGTGGTGAACTCTCCTTCTTTATGGTCATTTAAGCGGGCATTGGATAGGCATTTGGAAGTTATTGGGCTAGTATAGGTTAGGTAGGATTCGGTCGGCGCAACATCGAGGGCCGAAGGGCCTGTACTGCGCTGTATCCTTCTATGTTCTATGTTCTAAGAGTGAGGGGTGACATGACTGAAGTATCTAACATCCTGAATGGTTTGATAAGGTGGATGTGGAAAGGATGTTTCCACTTGTGGGTCATTCCTGAACTAGAGGGAACTGCTTTAAAATTGGGTTCACCCTTTCAGGACAGCGATGATGATATTTGTTTCCCATCAGAGGGCTGTGCAAATTTGCAACTCTCTGCCCCAGAAGGTGGGCTCACTGAGTATTTTTAAGACACAAGTTGATAGATTCTTGTTAAGGGACGTTGGCAGAAGATGGAATACAAATCACTAACAGATCAGGCCTGGCCTTATTGAATGGTGGAGCAGGCTCGAGGGGCCGAATGGTCACCTTCTGCTTCTCTCACACATGATCCCCGGACTGAGAGCTTTGTTTCAAATTCATTCACTGGGATGTAAGTGCCACTGGCTGAGGGCAGCATTATTCCCCAGAGGGCAAATAAGAGCCAACCACATTGCTGTGGGTCAGGAGTCACATGTAGGCCAGACCAGGTCAGGATGGCAGCTTCCTTCCCTAAAGGACACCAGTGATCCAGATGGGTTTTTCCTGACAATCGAGAATAATTTCATCAATAGACTCATAATTCTAGATGATTATTAAATTGAAGTTCCACATCTGTCGTGGTGGGATTCGAATGAGGGACCCCAGAATATTCACTGGGTCTCTGCATTAACAGTTCAGCAATGATACCACAGGACTGTTCCCGAGCTACAAAGGGTGGGAACCAAAACCTTGATCAAACTGGGAGAATTAAGGAGCGTTGAAGGGAATGGGGGAAGAGAATGACCAAGTTTAGGTTCAAGGCAACTGAAACTAAAGCCACCAACAGGGAGGAGAACAAAGTAAGAAACCCTCACACAGCTGGAATTGGATAAGTGCAGATACCCCAGGGAGGTGTGGGACTACACAGGGAGGACAGGGTGAAGGCACGGGTAGGTTTAAAAGCAGTGAACCAAATTTTGAAATTTTCTTCATGAACATAATGTAGATCGGGTTAAAACTGAGGTAGGTGTCTGACACAACTTGCTGCAAGGACACAGACAGCAGAATCTGAGGTGACCATGAGGTAATGGAGGTAGAATGTGGGAGACAAGCTGGGACTGTATTGGAATAGTCACGGTGAGAGAGAACAAATACTGGATACAGGGTTTCAGCAGCTGACGGACTGACGCTGAGGTGAGCCATCGGAAACTGAGCAAGTGAGCCTCACAGCGCCTGTAGACCCGGGTTCAATTCCCGACTCAGGCGACTGACTGTGTGGAGTTTGCACGTTCTCCACGTGTCTGCGTGGGTTTCCTCCGGGTGCTCCGGTTTCCTCCCACAGTCACAAAGATGTGCGGGTCAGGTGAATTGGCCAAGCTAAATTACCCATAGTGTTAGGTAAGGGGTAAATGTAGGGGTTTGGGTGGGTTGCGCTTCGGCGGGTCGGTGTGGACTTGTTGGGCCGAAGGGCCTGTTTCCACACTGTAAATCTAATCTAATCTAATCTAATAGGACAGAGAAACTGATCCATCAGCCTGAAACTGACTGACCACGTGGCTGTCAGTGACTCCAACACAAGTGAATGGAAACATTGCTCAGAGCCTGTTTCTGTAACATTCAACACAACCAGGAAATACAAAAAATGAATAATTAGCTGAAAACAAGGCAACTGCTCTGTTAGAGTCTAAACTATTCAATGTTCAGTTATTGAACATTATTGATTCACAGAATATTCTAACCTGCACAATCACAGTAAAAGGGGAAAGTAAACAACATTCTTGGCAAAGACATAATGAAGCTACTGCTTGTATAAAACAGCTGAGAACAAAGGGGCTGAATTCTCCACAAACTGACAAACACAGGTACCATCGGTTTATAGATAGACAATGAAATTCTTCAGAAAAACACTTCCCTGCCGATGGTGTGTGAACTGCCACTTATTTCCTTTGAAAAGAGTCTCTGTTTCCCCTCAGAAAAGCAGGTATGTCGCGCACTTACAGACTGACTTACAGACAAAGGAAACCTGATCTGAGATTCGCAGGTTAATGAAGCTATTAGTGACAGCCCATTGCACACAACAAGAGCTTAGACCACAACAGATTCTAGTGAAACCAACAATGCAATGAAAAAGGTGAATTAGTCTTTATAATCATGCAGCCTCTCTCAATCAAATAATCCTAGTCAACCTCCAAACATTTTTAAACTATTAATCCCTAATTTCCTCCAAAAATATATCTAATTATTCTCTTCAAAGTACATTTTAAATGGTCAATTCATAATCACATTTCATTTCCAGTTATTCTTAGAGCCAAACAACTTGCAAACTAAAATAGTTTTCATGTTAATAATGACACTGGAAACTTTGTTATGTAGTTTAACCATATTTCCAAATATTGTTTTGGTTCATTATTGCAGTGAAGCTAAAATTAAAGTCTTATTTATTTTCTCTGATATCCTTCCATTACTTTATTCCCTAATAACAATGCCCATGGTGTAATGGGTGACAAGCATTAAAATAAAATCAAATTTTCATTGCAAGAACTGGTACAAATGATCACATATTATTCAGTTCATTCATTGTCGTTGACGTTAAGAGTTATTTTCACTGTATGATCATGTTAAATTCACTTAAATAATCACAGTACAATTCTCACCTCTATAGATCTGTAAAGTGAATGTCAAGTTATAAATATTTCAAGTAAAACCAAATTCACATTTTGTTCTGTGTTATTCCTGGAAGGACAGAATGTGTTACATTATTGTGGGGAACAGGAACAAGTGAAGGTGGTGCCTCTCAGACGTGAGGCCTTAAAGCCAAAGGGCCAGCTGGTAGTTACAGTGGGGGATGTACCCAGTGCCCCGCTCTCCTCAGAAGGCAGTGAGGATGGTGACACTGGGTAGAACGGGTTAGATGGTGAAGCGCCCACGTATGGACAGAGGGACGGCAATGGGTGGGATGACCCACTGCCCTGTAAGGCCCAGAAGGCCGTGTCCATGGCACCGCTCGGCATCAAAGCTCAACGTGGCTAGACAGTAGGGAGCAACAAAGGGAACTGACAGAAACCAAACCTTAACCGTTTACCCGGCTGAATGACAGGTGTTGGTGAATGACCACCCAGCCTGATAGAGAAATGGTATTAATGGGCCTTATTGAGACAATATGGATTATTTAATTGAGGTACACAGTCTCACCGATGATGGTGTCAGCCAAGATCTCTCAGGCCAAGATGCCCTGACGTGTACATCAGAACCTGTCCCTGCAATGAGAGGGTGAGGGTGTGAGCCGGTTCCCCCCAGTGCACAGCTGACCAGTGCCTCCAGGCATTTACAGATATTGCAGGGACACACTGGGGAGGAGACAGGCTGAATGGGCTAAAATAACCTTGGTGACTCATGGAGCCAAGGGTAATATCAAGAATCATACAGAGAGGAAGCCTGAGGTGTGTAAGGACCACGGGGGATTACCAAACCCCAAAGTGTGATGATGAAATAGGTTTGATGTGTTTAAAAGATGACATGGGACCCCATTTAACTGTAATTATAAACATGGGACTCCCAGTGGGAGATAATTCTAACCAAATGCTGAATTGGTCATGAGAGCCGAGGCAAACACAGAAACACAGAAGAATAGATTCAATACAGGGAGGGTAATCAGACCCACAATATTACAAGGGAAGCAGGAAAGGGCACATAGCCAAGGAACGGAGGCAGAGAGAGGGAGATAGATGTTCACATTGTGTGTGGCCTGTGTTCACGTAGGCACATGCAGAGCCCATGAATATTTATTGATGCTGTGTTTGCTGTATTAATAAATATTAATACAGGAGCAGCTATATCAGTTACCGATATGGATTTGCCCCCACCCTCTCAATTACTAAAATGAGAGCAGTTGGAGAGGGAATCGAGGAAGCTGGACGAAATAATCCGATGCAGATCACCGATATGGCAAAATATACTCAGATATGGGAGTGTGAAACTGAGGAAGGGACCATTCTGGGAGTTGCCATTTTAGAACAGTTCGGAGCAACTATTGATGTAGAGACCTGAACTGTAATATGGGAACAACCTGGACAGGCCTGAGACAGGAAGCAAAGGAGAGGCGACATCTCCAGAGTAGTTTACCTTGCAGGGAGACTGGAACAGTCAGGGAATCTGGGCAGTTATAGCTAGGACCCAAACAGCAGTGCGGGGAACTCAAACAGGAATGTGGGTTATTATCTGTGGATCCTGTAAAGATTGAGGGCCCTCTCACTCCCCACACAAACAGGATCCCATTAAAGCTGGGGCTGATGATGCAGTAATTGTGACAGTAACAGATTGAGAGAAGCAGGGAACAGTCAGTTGACAGTATCCCAGACTAATTCACTGAATCCAGACGGCTCATCCCACCTCACTATTGATTATACCTCCCTCAGTAAATCCGCCACTAAAGAGTATCCTACAGTAGCAAACCACACCACTGTATTTAATGGATTGAAATCGCAACAGGATATGGTCTCAGCCCTTGATATTGTGAATGGGTTCTGGTCCATAATGGCAGAATAAGCTGATGTTTACTATCAAAGGAAAACAGTCGACCTGGATCCAGTTACCTCAGGGATCCCATAATATTCCAGTATATCCCACCGATACATGGCTGATGGAGTTAGTCTATTTAATCTTACCAACACCTCATCACCTCAGTTGGTGAGAAAGAACATATCCAAATATTAGAGTATTGTGTCAGTTCAGGCAGGCCGGGCTTAAAATTAACCCACAGAGAGTGCAACTGGGAAGGTAAGTAGAGGTGTACCTGGGACATCATATCAGGGAGATCAAATCAGGAAGGCAGAGGGGATAATCCCATTGGAACGAAAGACCATGATTTTAAAACTATCCATCTGCACATCTCGAAGGGGTAAGACAAACTTTAGAATGTTTAATTATTGTGAGAATTTTGTGGAGAATTCTCCAGAATTGGCAGAACCATCATAAGCCCTGACAGAAGCACTGACATTAGCCAGGGGTCAGGGAGTCAGCATATACACAGACAGTCAGCATGCCTTTGGTATTGTTCATGACCATGTGTTGCTCTGGGCTCGGTGAGGGTACATCACCTTGTCTGGGGGCCACATAGAGCATGAGGAACCGGTCAGAGAGTTAGTGGAAACAGCTAACTTTCCCAGTGAAGCAGCAATAATGAAGATTAGAGCTCACAGGGAAGTAGAAACCCCACACCACGGGGCAGTGAGTATGTGGCTAAGGCAGGTAAAATACTGACTGAAACAGTGCAGACATTTGAGGAGATGGCAGTGGCAGTAGCTGCAGAAGTGAGAGAGGAAGGTTTAAAGATATTCACAGAAACAGTCCCACAACAGGAGAAAGAGGAATGGGAAAAGGGTGGGGCAGTAATAGGACAAGACAGAGTCTGGATGATCCAGCAGTGCCACCACACTGTATAAGACAAACATTATTAATAACATATCATGGTCAGCCCATATTGGACAGGATACAATGCTCCACTACAGGGGGAGGCCTGGAACAGGGAGAGATACAGCAGCTTTTTGTTGAAGGGGTGTAGACTTGTACACACTATATGAGCTGAAAATGTGTTGCTGGAAATGGGTTGGCAGGGATATGGATCAAGTACAGGCAGATGTAATCCTGACGAAGGGCTTATGCCCGAAACGTCGAATCTCCTGTTCCTTGGATGCTGCCTGACCAGCTGCGCTTTTCCAGCAACACATTTTCAGCTCTGATCTCCAGCCTCTGCAGACCTCACTTTCTCCTACACACTATATGAGCCAGGAAAAGCAATCAGGATAAAATGGAGGCACAGCAGGGACCCAGGAGCCCATGGGAACATGACCTGCTCAGGAAGGGTGACCAGACCCTAACCATTAACTGATTTTTCTTCACAGATGCTGCATGACCTGCTGAGCATTTCCAACAACATCTGTGCAAGGTTAAAGGCAGTTGCGTCAGGCAAGTTTCTTATGCAGAATGTGGTCAGTGACTGGAATGTATTTGCCTGAGAGATGGTAAAAGCAGAAACAATAACAATGTTTAAGAGGCATTTGGGCAGACACATATTCAGGCATGGGTTGGCAGGGATATGGATCATGTACAGGCAGATGGAATTAGTTTGGAATGGCACCATGATCCGCACAGACATAGTGGGCCGATTATTCCGGTGCTGTCCTGTTCTGTTTTCTGGGGGGTAGAATGTGTGGAGCGAGAGATAATATTTTGAGTGGAATATGTCTTCTTTAGAACATACAGTAAGTTGATGCATTTTGAGAGAAGCAATGTAGAAAGGGAATATATATTTGATTGGAACAGACACAGGGAGCAGGACAGCAGGATGGGGGCCAATGTGTACAAATCATTCAAGGAGAGAGAGAACATAAAGTGTTTTGAGTAAATGTATAGGATACTGGGCTTCATTAATAGACCGAATGATAACAAACTCATGGAAAAGATGCTGACCATTGATGAAGCTCTAGTTAGGTCACAGTCAATCATTGCATCCAATTCTGGTCACCAGATTCCTGGTCAGGATGAGACAGTTAAAATACCACAGAGGGTCCAGTTCCATACTTTGCTTTCTTTCAGGATACATTGGCGACTCAAGGGTTAAATATTCTCCTGCCAAATGACTTCCTGCTGCATTGTAAGAGTACGAGGCCTGTCCTCTTACAATACAGACAGAACACCTCAGTAGGGGGAGGCGGACTGTACCTTCGAAATAGAACGTATTGCAGCCACACATGTGGATTCCCCCGTAACCCCAGACAGAGGGATTTGCCCTTTCCAGACAAGACTAAGAGCCCTGGGCACAACCCTGTTAAACTGCCTCCCGCTCCCATTGTCTTACCTCCCCTCCATGTTAGCATAGGTAAGTGAATTCCCCATTTACTGAAGGAAGAACTCTTCTGCTGTAATCTCTTCCCATCAACACATAATCAGGAGCAATACGATAATCAGTTTCTGTAATCCATTCACACGTTATCACAGGACATCGCCATTCATCAAGCTTTGTAAGGTCATAATTACCTACTTTAAACTACGTAATTGCAATCGCCCATGTGACTGATATGCCTTTGTCTAATTCCTATTAAATATACTGTCTCTGTGGGTAAGGCAGAGATTCATGAAGAACAGTCTCTGCAAGTAGACACTCAGCTACTTTAGAGACACTTTGAAACTCCCGCCAGCTGCCCAATAATAAATCTACTGCTGTTGTGCAGAAAACTTGCATCGTCTGGATTTGTGGAACAAATTAGACATCAATAATGAATGATATGAGTGATCTTCAGAGTGTGGAGTACAGACTTACTGGAGTGGTTCACTAATGAAGAAAATGCAGTCACTGAATTGATTTGAAGAAATTTGCATTTTCTTTGAAGTAAACAAGTTGAATATATTTTTGATAGAGCTGTATAAGATTAGAACACACCTAGATATAGCAGACAAAAATATCTGTATTCAATAGGCGATCGCACAAGAATTAAGATCAGATGTAAAGTTTTGATACAGCGGGAGATGAGCAAGTGTTTCTACTGACTGTATTGGCTGGAAATATGCAGAACATGCTGCCTATTATTTTGGTGCAAGCAGAGAAGATGAATGATTGATAAAAACAATTATACCAGATCTGAGGGAAATAAACTTGCAGAGTTTGGGGGACGTATGAGGAATGAGAATATGGGATTCTGCTACAGAGAGCCAGCTTGGATTTGATGGGCCTCTCTCTGTGCTATAATGCATTTTATTTGGACTTGCTTAACTTGCTCTGGTCACCGATTAACTTGTCATTGAGGTAAATCTGCTCAGTGTTCCTACTCAGTCCAACACAGGCTGTCCTTCCACAGCAGGAGATAATGTTTACTGCTTTATACTGGGTTCTGGGAGGGGGTGGGGTGTGTAACGGTGTGTATAACAGCCTGCCAGCACTTATCTGAAATCAAAACACTAGTGCAGCCACACTAGGGACCGACTCTGGAAATGTGGGGAATGCCAGAAGGGAATTCTTTACCCATTCCCACCTGGAAACTGGCCAAACCAGACAGTCTGGGGAGAAGCTGTTCACCTGCTCTGTGTGTGTGTGTGTGTAGGGGGAGGGGGGGTGTGAGGGGAGGGGTTCACTCAGGCATCCATCCTGCTGAGACACCAATGAATTTACTCATAATCACAACTTGAAGGACTTTTTTTTTCTCTTATTCACACCAAGTAATGAACAATGGTATTGGCAGTTCATAAAGATTTGCATATACAGAACTTAGCTTTGGAAATGTTCACAGCAGTGTTGAACATGTACAGATTCACACTGGGTAGAGACTTTTATTTTCCTTTATTCATTCACAGGATGAGGGTGTCGCTGGCCCGGCAGCATTTCCTGCCCATCCCTAATTGCCCAGAGGGCAGGTATGAATCAACCCCATTGCTGTTTATATTGATATTAATCAACACGAATGTCAAACTAGATTAACTATCATCAAACTCAAATCCATTTGATATTCATATATTTACAATCAGTGTTCAATTCACCAAATGTAGCTGAAGGGAGTAATCTTCAAGTGATTCTAACAGAGAAGATACCTGAATACTTGTTCAGCAAACACCTGTTGCGTTTAGATAGTAATAATTGTAAAAAGGTGACTTGAGAATAATGGAAGAAGTTGATTGTTGGGTAACTGATAATCTTGTTTTAATCTGAAGTTAATTTAGGATTAGTTAACAAATGGTAGGGAATCCCAGCCCCATGGAGTGCACATCCAGTTCCATGTGGGAAAACCAGGACACTTCTCGTATCAGTGACAACCACAAGAACACGGAGGTGACACTGGAAATGTCAGGAACACGAGTTAATCCATGGTTAAAGTACTGCACTCACTCCTAGTCCCCACGTTGATGTGTTCTCACCAGAGAGGGTACAGAGGAGATTGATCAGAATGTTTCCATGATTGGAGAATGTCTGCTCTGAGGAAAGGTTGGATAAGTTGGGCATGTTTTCCGAGGAGGATGAGCTGAGATTTAATTGAAGTGATAAGATGCTGAGGAATCCAGATCGAGTGAATAGGAAGGAGCTATTCATAACAGAGAGGTCAGAAACTGGAGGATTTAGATTGAAACTAATTCTCAGAAAAAGGGGAGTGGATGGTGGGGGGCAGGAACTCACTGATGGGGTGGTAGAGGCAGTAGCCAGCATCACATTAAAATAAAAGGACATGGATGTAACTGAAACCCTGGAACATGCAGGGCTATGGACTAAAGTCTGCAGAATGGGATCATTGTGATTTATTTGACATTTCTCCAGAATATTAAACTCAAGTCCAATTTGAGAATTTATGAATATCATCCGACCTGAATTCCAAACGTCAGACTAAATTTGTCAGTAAGTTCCAGCACAGATCGAGGCTACTTGGTCCATCCTGCATGTGTTGGCTGTAATAGAACGATCCAGGCTTTACAGCGTTCTGTACTCACCAGTGACAGCAACAATTTCAGACTGTGTACTCTGCCCTCTATGTTGTTATAATCTGTTTTTTTTCAATGTATTTCTTTGGCAGCTGCTCAACTTGTTTCCTTGTTTCTTTCCCAGCCCTAACTCCATTCCCCGTGGCCTTGAGGGATTACCATTTCTGCTGTTTAATCTCTCCTGCCTTCCCCCGAGTGACAGACTGTCTTTTTGTCCTTGTCTCACCCCCACCTTGCTCACAACCTGTTACATTTCTGATGGTTCCCAGACCTCTGTAACTTTCACTGCGCCCCCTGGGTCAATGGCACGAGTTTTGAATTTTCTTCCTCATGAGATAATCAGAAATCTTTCTGGTTGCAGCTTCCCCCAGATTTTATTTTGAAAAAGAAGAGCATTTGTGTCAGAGTCAAGTATTTGTGAGCCTTCATCCACAATCCTGAGCACTTAGACATAATATGTGACCCTCCCACAGATGTGCAGGTTTGCTGGATTGGCCGTGCTAACATGGCCTGTAGTGTGTAGGTTAGGTGGGTTGGGCTAACCATGGAAAATGTGGGGTTATGGAGGTAGGGTCATTGCAGACTCGATGGACCAAATAGTTTCTTTGTGCGCCTCAGGGAGTCTGTGATTCTAACTAGTTGTGATTGTCGACACGTTTTCCTCATGCCAGGTTCATTCAGCTCAGGTACACACGCTGCCTTTGTGTTTCTGTTGGTTCTCACTCAATCCTTTCCTTCTGTTTTACAGCAATTTCACACTGTATGTGAGGGTGAGAATGAATTTGTCAATACAAATACTCCAACCGAAACCCGCACAGGTCAGGACCTGTTTCTGCTGCTGATGTCGCTCACAGGGAACAGGAAAATAAAGGATCAGTCATACATCTTACAAGGACACAGAGGTTACAATCACCAGGAACGGGTACACAGCTTAAACCCCTTTTCTCAAGAAATAAAGGACGCTGGAGAGACTGCCTGGTACAAGTAGGAAGCTTTGTGTCTGTATTTTCAGAGATTTGAGGTTGAAATCATTGGATTTGATTCATGTTTCATTGCCCCAGGTCATCAAAGGTGCGATCTAAATGTGCAGCTTTCTTTCTGTCTTTTTGTCTGAGTTAACAATCTGAACCATCTCCTGGGCAGTTAGAATGGATGACAAATGCTGCCCCAGCAAGTGATGCCGTGATCCCACGAACAAACAAAACAAATCCAATCGCTGTGGTTAGTTGTGAACTCGCTGGTGTTATTGGAATGTTTATGGGGTAAAGTGAGGTGATCCTTTGGAGAGCTGATCAGCCAATCAGCCTCCTTTTGTACAGTAACAATTCTGTGAATAATTAATTCTGAGCCCTCTAAGGAAATATCAGAGCAGGGTTTGTAAAGAGGTCAGATTGAATGAGTGTCTCGGTGAGCACAAGTGAGGCACAGGTACAGAGAGGCTTTGGGATGGATTAAATTAAATTTTATACATTTGCACTGTCATCAACATTACAGCAGTGAAAAATGGGAGTGATGGAGAGAGTGGAATTAGAGCAGCAAATAAATCTTCAACATTTATGTAGCTAACGGGGATGCTGGGTAAAGATACTGTAGTTAGTGCTTATTTTATTCCAGGCACACCCGCCTAGGAGCACATCCTTCTTGTATCTATCCTGTCGAGCTCTTGACGATTTTGTTCATTTGAAGTGTTTCATGTTTAGATACTTCAGAGAAGACAGCTTCAAGCTCCTCAATCTCTCCTACCAGGGAAATGCTGCTGTTAGAATTCAATTCACTGGGGCATGTAACTGGCTGCTTCATGGACTGGAACTGGCAATTGAGACTGAAAGGTAAGTGAGTGGTGAGCACTGCTGCCACACAGCGTCAGGGACCCAGGTTTGATTTCAGCCATATGCGACTGTGTGGAGTTTACACGTTCTCACCATGTCTGCGTGGGTTTCCTAGGGTGCTCGAGCTTCCTCCCACAGTCCAAAGATGTATAGGTTAGGTGTATTGCCTATGCTAAATTGCCCACAGTGTCCATGTATGTGCCGGTTAGGCCATTAGCCATGGGAAATGCAGGGTTACAGGGACAGGGTGGGTCTGAATGGGATGCTCATCATAGGTTGGTGTGGACTCGATGGATGAATACCCTGTTTCTGCACAATAGGGACTCTATTCTATTCTCATGAAGAAGAATGTACTTGTCTCAATGTGTTGCAAATTTGTGGCATTCCCTCTTCAAAATGCGGTGGATGCCAGGACAATGAGCAGATTTAATGAAGAGATACAGATGTTGAATTTGCAATGAGATGAAGGGTGAGAGAGAGCAGGTGGGAAAACCCAGCTGAGACCGAGGTGAGCTCAATCATCACCGTATTAAATGGTGGGGCTGGTTCGAAGGGCTGCATTGCCTCTCCTGTGCCCAGTGCTCATCTTCTTACGGTAATAACTGGAAAGCTGCATCCAAAACTCACCACCTTCACCAAAGGAGATTTTCGGAAAAAGCAGGCTAGTCAGGTGGATTAGCGTTCCAAACTTAGATAGTGAGGAAGCGTGTAGGAGATAGTGATTTTGCAATTTTAAACTGAGGGGAGACAGGGATTTATGGTTTTAGACTGTGAGGACATTCACACCGTCCAGAATAGTCTGTTGTGAATATCTATCCTATACTTTAATACGACAATGTAACACAAAACACCCAGGAAACTTCGCCTCACCTCGTAATCTGGTAAAAGACTTC
Source organism: Hemiscyllium ocellatum (assembly GCF_020745735.1). Classification (NCBI taxonomy): domain Eukaryota; kingdom Metazoa; phylum Chordata; class Chondrichthyes; order Orectolobiformes; family Hemiscylliidae; genus Hemiscyllium; species Hemiscyllium ocellatum. The sequence continues at coordinate 208,989 of NW_026869160.1, read as the reverse complement.
TGATAAATCTGGTTGAACTTAGAACACAGCTGGAAAGGTGGAAGATTAAATCTAATCCCAAGATCAAGTGCTTAAACAAAGGAGACTACAATAGGATGAGGCAGGAGTTGGCTAACGTAGACTGGAAGCAAAGACTTTACCATGAGAAAGTTGACGGACAACGGGGGAATTTTTCGAAGTGCTCAGCAAAAGTATATATCAGTGAAAAGGAAGGACTGTAGGAAAAAGGAGTAATCTGCTATGAGTGGCTCAGGAAATAAGGGAGTCTATCAAATCGTAATAGAAGGCATACAAATTGGCAAAGACTACGGAGAAACTAGGAGATTAGAGAAACTTTAAAGATCAACAGAAAGCTAGATGGGATTGGGGGAGGAAAGTGATGAGTAACTGTCCCCAGGGCCGGAATAGCAGTTTACACTGCTAGAGAGGAACCTATTGTGTGGGGAACATATGGCCTCTGTAATTGTTGAAGCACCTCACTGTCACCATAGAGATAATCCTGATCAAGTTACAAATCACAGCACACTCCAAAAGCTTGTACTTCCAAATAAACTGTTGGACTATAACCTAGTGTTGTGTGATTTATAAGTTTGTCCACCCCACCCCAACACTGGCTCCTCCATATCAGAATCCTGATAGACAGCCCCACTGAAACTGAAGTGCCTGTCAGATACTTGAGGGAGCCGCAGGGGTGTATGTTTTAACCACAAAGTGTGAAACTGAACTAGACTTTCTAACTGCCATTGCCATGGAGATAATACTGAGAGAGACTCTCTATTCAAAGTCCCAAACCACAAAGGTATAAAGAATGGGAGCTTTACATCGGACAGGTGGGGAGTTACCTGATGCTGCTTGGAGGTGTTCTGCATGTACACTATCCAGGTAACTGCCATATCTCATCAATAAAGACTCAAAGAAGACCTCTCAGAGTTCTGTACCAAGTTATTCTTATCCTGCAGGGTTTAGGAATGAGTACACCGCAGTCAGTCTTCACAGTGGAGGATACGAAGAACATGCCAGTAATTGATAAGGAGACTGAGGAAGGTGAGGACCATGAAACAACGATTATCACCAAAGCATTAGAGCTGGGCAAGCTAATGGAGCTAAAGCTAGATAAGTCTCTTTGCCCTGATGGAATACATCCCAGGGTGCTACCAGAGATAGCAGGAGAAATAGTAAATATACTTGGAGTCAGAGCCCTACAGCAGAGACAGGCCCTTTGGTCCAACTGGCCCATGCCGACCAGAATGTCCATCCACACTAACCCCATTTCCCTGCACTTGGCCCACCTGCTTCTGACCCTTTCCTATCCATGTATTTGTCCAAATGTCTTTTACCTGTTGTTAATGTACCCGCCTCAACCACTTCTACTGGCAGCTCATTCCATATACATACCACCCTCTGTGTAAAACAGTTGCCCCTCAACTTCTCTTTTATTCTTTCCCCTCTAACCTTCAACTGATGTCCTCCTGTCCTTGATTCCCTGGGAAAAAGACTGAATGCATTCACCTTACCCATGCCTCTCATGATCTTACACACTTCTAGAACAGTACCCACTCAGTTTCCTCTGCTCTAAACAAAACAATCCTCGCTTGTCCAACCTCTCCCTATAACTCAGGCCCCTGAGCCCTGACAACATCCTTGTAAATTGTTCTGCACTTTTTACAGTTTAATAACTGAAACCTACACTGCATTCATCATATTTCCAGTATTTCCCCACGGCGCTGGAACCGATGTGACAACGCCAATGGATTACAGTCCATGATCGAGAATGAACTCCTTTACAACAATCCCATTTTCATAGTGATTCCCATGGTGCAGGTATCCTTGTGTCTTTCTGGTTGTATGGTTAATTAAAGACTTGTCCTTCTACAAAGCAAAGCTGTGGCTTAATTTTTCCTGGGAAACATGCCATGATTTTTCAGACTTTCAAAAACAAACAAACTCTTTCTCCACAGTCACCACGGTAACATGGACTTGGCTGTGTCTCAGTAGATTTTCCAGTCACACTGAGATTTGAAATATTCGCCCATGGACAGAATACACACCTTTCCTTCCACATGAAAAGGCCAATGAATATTCAGATCGGCACGGATCAAGTAACTATCAGATCTGAACATGAAGTTCAATTTGAATTTCTCATCCATAAATCCACCCTTTCAGTATCCTACAACTGAGAAAACAACTCACCACATTAATACAGGATGGATCTTTATAAGATAATTATAGTATTAAATTGTAGTTTCATGTTTCCCAAAGTTTTAACTCTCAATCTAACAATTTCTTTCTTCTGTGAACTGAAATCCAAACCAACCTCCTCACTCCTTTCCTCCACACCTGGTTCTCACACACTCTGTCCTCTCTTTGAATTCAGTTTCCTAGCTCTTGTCTGCGGACTAAGAACCAAACCAATGAGTCTGATTCTGAGTCCAGCCTGGGGGGTGGGGGGGTGAGGGGAGTTGTTGGTGAATCTTCTGATGACAACCACCCTACATACACTGCTTCCTGCACACTCTGGCCAAAACCCGTCTTACTAAAATGAACCAAATTAGAACTCAAATTGCAGGTCCATCCTTGTCACTTTCCACAAAAACCCTGAATCTTCACAAAAAAAAAAGAGTTCTGATAACTTTCTGCAAAATGCTGCCCCACTGATAGTCTGATCACATGGCAGGGTACCAGGAAACAGGCCATTCCCCTGGGTCTTGCTCCGGAAAATGCCAATGACAGATTAATTCGATACACCCAGAGCCTCCTTCCCAGGCACTGACCCGTACTGTGCACACTCCCACAATAGGCCAGCACTGTGCCCATACACTGGTCTCCTCTCCTACAGCACGTGCTCCCGATCATACAGGAGTCCGGGAGACTGACAGCAGCTGCTGCCCAATATATCAGAATCCCTACAGTATGGAAACTGGCCCTTCGGCCAAACAAGTCCATACCGACCCTCCAAACAGTAACTTGCACAGACCCATTCCCCTACCCTAAATTTACCCCTGACTAATGTAACTAATATTATGGGCAATTTAAAATGGCCAATTCACCTGCCCTGCACATCTTTGGGATTGTGGGCAGAAACCGGAGCACCCAGAGGAAACCCGCTTAGACACAGGGAGAATGCACAAACTCCGGGTTTGGCTGGAATCAAAACCGGGTACCTGGTGCTGTGAGGCAGCAGTGCTAATCACTGAGCCGTCTCTATGGACGGGAAGGGGCGGAGCTGGAGAACTGGGGTAATGGGATTGTAAACAATGAATGAATGTGGACGACACTAGGGGATGGACAGGTCAGTGAGGGACAGGAGCAGTGCAGCAGCAGGAGGGGATCCTGGACAAACTGTGCAATGGGAGAGTCTGACAGGAGAGAAACTACAGGAAGGTTCTGTTTAGAGGCTGAGGCAGGGACAGCTGGGAGACAGTATGGCCTGGTGGCTTGGGCAGGTTTTCTAATCAGCCTCTTCAAAGATGCTGTTCCTCAACTCTGAGCCCGATCCTCCTGGTCCAGAGGTAAGGACACTGCCACCATTTCCTGGTGGGCAAGGGATACGGGGACCGCCTTTCAAAAAGGAACTCAATTGTGTTGGTGACATTAACAAGACTCAATACACAGTCACAGACAAAATGCTGGTGTACTTGAACTTCATCCCGAATATTAACACCTATAACTGGGTAACGCAGACCCCGATGTACAGAGTTAAATCCTGGATATTAATAACAGCTTTGTGCATGGGAAATCATGGCTCATGAATCTGACTCAGTTTTTTTGAAGAAGTAACAAAGAGGATTGCTGAGGTCAGAGCATGGACATGATCTACATGGACATGATCTACATGGACTTCAGTAAGGCGTTCGACACGGTTCCTCACTGGTCAGCAAGGTTAGATCGTATGGAGTACAGAACTGGCCCAAAAGTAGAACGCAGAGGGTGCTTTTCAGGCTGGAGGCCTGTGACCAGTGTAGTGTCACAAGGATCGGTGCTGGATCCACTACTTTTCGCTATTTATATCCATGATTTGGATGTGAACATAAGTATTGTAAGTAAGTTTGCGGATGACACCAAAATGGGAGGTGTGGTAGACAGGGAAAAAGATTACCTCAGAGTGCAAGGGGATCTAGATCAGATGGGTGATGGGCTGAGGAGTTCAGTTTAGAAAAATGTGAGGTGCTGCATTTTGGAAAAGCAAACTTTAGCAGGCCTTTACAGTTAATAGTAAGCTCCTGGGGAGTGCTGCTAAACAAAGAGCCCTTGGGAGTGCAGGTTCATAGTTCCTTGACAGTAGAGTAGCAAGTAAATCGAATAGTGAAGGCGGCGGTTGGCCGGCTTGTCTTTATTGGTCAGAGCATTGAGTATAGGGGTTGGGAGGTCATATTGCGGCTGTACTGGACATTGATTCGGCAACTTTTGCAATATTCCATCAAATTCTGTTCTCCTTCCTATCATGTTTAAGAACATCCATCTGAAAGAGGTCAGAAAAGAAGTATAGCATGTTGCCAGGGTTGGATAGGCTGTTTTCTCTGGAGCTTCAGAGGCTAGACAGTGATCTAAAAGAGATTTTAAAAATCAGGCCGGGCATGGATAGGGTAAATAGACAAGATATTTTCCCTCCAGTGGGGGAGTACAGAACTAGGGGTTTGGGAGGGAGGGTAGGCAGACAGGGAGTGGGTGGATTGGCAGGGGTGGGACAGCAATGGGTAGGGAAAGAGAGGGGGGATAGAGAGGGGTGGCACAGAAACAGGTGGGGACAGAAAGTAGGATTAGAGGGGAGGGGAACAGAGGGTGTGACTGATGGTTGGGGGGGGAGAGACGCGGTGGGCGACTGACAGGAGGGGGCAACCGACGGGGGGGGTGCGACTGACAGGAGAGGGGCAACCCACTGGAGGGGGCAAACGACAGAGAGGAGGGACAGACCGAGGGGGCAACAAATGGGGGATCAGACCGACAGAGGGGAGGACGACCCATGAGGGGGTGGGGCGACGACAAAGAGGGGGGGAACAGACAGAGCGGGGGGGGAGACGGGGAGGAAGATGGAGAGTTATTTTATAGATCTACAACTCAACCCTGTTTGTGTTTTGTCCTCCTCACCTTAATTCCCTCTGAAGGGCTCAGAACAACTGCATAGTTCCTGGAAAGTTTCAGGGAGATCAGGTGCTGAACATGGAATTTGGGACACTAACATTGAATGGAATGTGCTGGTCAATAAATGGACTCTGGTTCGACTCCACTGTCTGTGTGGTGTTTGCACATTCTCCCTGTGTGTCTGCGTGGGCTTCCTCTGGGTGCTCTTAATTTCCTCCCACAAATCCAAAGCCATGCAGGTTAGGTGGATTAGCTTTGGGTAATGGTAGGTTACAGAGTTAGGGTGGAATGCTGTTCCGATGGTTGGTATGGTCTCATGGGGCGAAAGGCCTGCTTCCACACTGCAGGGATTCTGTCACTGAGTATAGGGGTTAGGAGGTCACGTTGTGGCTGAGTAGGGCATTGGTCAGGCCAGTGTTAGAATACTGCATTCAATTGTAGTCTCCCTCATTTCAGAAAGATGTTACCAGTATATGACTCAACCTCTTAATGGCAAGTTCTTGGGAAGTATTGACAAACAAACAGACCGTGCAGTGTAGGTTAATAGTTCCTTGAAAGTGTAGTTGAAGGTAGACAGGTCGGTGAAGGTGGTGTGCGGTATGCTAGCTGTTATTGGGCAGTGCATTGAGTACAGGAGCTGGGAGATCATGTTTCGGTTGTACAGTTTATTGGCTTGGCCACTTTTGGAATGCCCGCTGCTTTCAATTCCAGTCTCCCTGCTATAGGAAAGATGTTGGGAAACTTGAAAGAGTTCAGAAAAGATTTACAAGGGTGTTGCCAGATTGGAACATTTGAACCATAGGGAGAGTGTGAATAAGCTGAGGCTATTTCCCTGCAGCACTGGACACGTTAGGTGGCTTTAATCGAACTTTATCAAATTATGAGGATCAATGATAGGGTGACTAGTCATGGTTTCTTTTTTCCCAGGGTAGGGGAATCCAAACGAAAACGTAAATCTTTTTTCCAAGGTGGAAATGACAAATTCTAGAGCCACACATTTAAGAGAGGGAGCAAGTTTAAAGGCTATGAAAACCGGAACAACTGCAGATGTTGTAAACCAGGAAGAGAAACAGAAGCTTCTGGAAACGCTCAGCAGGTCTAGCAGCATCTGTGAAGAGAAATCAGCGAGAACCTTTCTGAGGGTGACCAGACCTGAAACTTTAACTGATTTTTTTCACAGATGCTGCATGACCTGCTGAGCATTTCCAACAATATCTGTGCAAGTTTAAAGGGAGTTGTGTCAGACAAGTGTCTTGTGCAGAAGGTGGTCAGTGACTAGAATGTATTCTCTTGGGAGATGGGAAAAGCAGAAACAATCACAGTTTAAGAGGCATTCGGACAGACACATAAGCAGGCATGGGTTATCAGGGATATGGATCATGTTACAGGCAGATGGAATTAGTTTGGGATGGCATTATGATCTGCACAGACACGATGGGCTGATTACTCTGGTGCTGTAACTGTTATGTTTTCCAGGGGTTAGAATGTTTTTTGAAGTAACAAAAATGATTGATGAGGGCAGACTGGTCGACATGATCAACGTGGACTTTAGTAAGGCATTCGGCAAGCTTTCTCATGGAGACTGGTCAGCAAGGTTAGATCTCATGGAATAAAGCAGAAACCAGCTATTTGAGTACAGAACTGGCTCAAAAGTAGAAGACAGAGAGTGGTGGCGGAGGGATGCTTTTCAGACAGGAGGCCTGTGGACTGTCACAAGGATTGGTGCTGTATCTATTATTTTCCGTCATTTATATCAATGATTTGAATGTAAACACAGGAGGTATTAGTAATTTTGCACATGACGCCAAAATTGGAGGTTTAGTGGACAGTGAAAAAGATGACCAAGGCTGCAATGTTTCCTGTAGGTGTCACCATTTCAGATACTGCCCGACCTGCTGGGGATCTCCAGCACTTCTTGGGTTTGTTGCAGATTCCCACCATTTTGTGAAGCACTGGAGACAGAGAGCTGTACAGCTCCAGATTTTGTTGACTCTGATTCCTGGGATGTCAGGACTGATGGATGAAGAGGGACTCAATCCTCGTTTAATCCTCCTTTCCTTTGGTTTTCGGAGCCGCTGACTACATCACTAATATTCTACCTCCCACTCTCTGTCCTGAATCTGACCCATCTAACCTGACACTTTAACTTCCACCCCCCTGCCAGACTAGTTAATACCTCACCAATGGAACTGGCAATAGCGCCCCCCCCTCCCCAGGAGATTTGACCCAGCTCTGCCCAGGGGTAACCGGTCAGGCTGGTACAGTTCCCACCTAACCCAGAAACGCTCCCAATGCCTGAAGAATCTAAACCCTTCCATGGTACACCATTTCTCCAGCCACATATCCGGCTGATCTACCCTCTTATTCCTGCTCTCACTAGCACATGGCACTGGGAGCAAGTCTGACATCATTTCATTTCAGGAGCTGCATTATAATGTGTCCCTGCTCTCCCAATATCTAGCTTTCAAACACTCATCCCTTTGTTTCATGCTGTCGTTGGTATTGATGTGTTCTCCAACCACGGGCTGTTTACCCTCCAGCTCCAGAATGTCCTGTAGCTGCACCATGATATCGCGGATCCTATCACCAGGGAGATAACATACCATCCTGGATTCATGGCTGTGGCCATAGAAGTGCCTGTCTGTATCACTGACTATCGAATCCCCTGTCACTATCTTTCTTCCCGTTCTGGGCAGCAGAGCTATCTACGGTGTCATGAAATTGGCTGTTGCTGATTGCCTCTGAGACCAACACATACGCACACACACACACACGAATCCCAAGCGGTATACAGTATCTGTTTGGGAAGGGAATAACCACTGGGAACTCCTGCACTTCCTTCCTGAGCCTTTTACTTGATCTGATGGCCCCCCATTCCCTTTCTGCCTGTGTAACCCTCACCTGCAGTGTGACTAACTCACTGAACATGCTGTCCATAACATTCTCAGTATTGCAGATGCTCCACAGTGAGTCCACTCACAGCTCCAGGTCTGAAAAGCAGTTTCCCAGTAGCTGCTGATGGGCACATTTCCTGCACACATAGCCCGTCAGGGACACTGGAAACATCCCTAATTTTCCCACATTGTACAAGATGAGCACACCATGGGTCTGAGGGCTCCTGTCACACAGGCTCTCTAGATTCAGCTAGTTACTCCCATTTAGAGAATTTAAATGAGCGAGCAATCTTCCTACCCTTCAAACATTGTAATCAAAATCCCGTATTCTTTACTTAAGTTGATACGTTATACCTTAAAAACTGTTACAAAATTTCCACAGGTATCGCTTACAAACTGGCTGTTCCCTTTGGGACCATGTGAATTTCTGAATGGGCTGAAACAAAACGGAGTTTCAGCTTCACATTCTCCCTGTCCCACCTCACTCTGTTTACACCCAACTCCAAAATACTCATTGAGCCAAGCAGCCCTCACAGTGCAGCCCTGTCATTGTCATTGTCTGCTCACCCCTACACTGCCCTCAGCCTCCTGTACGGTTCCAATACATCTCAATGGGAGCTCAGGGACAGCATCTCATCTTTCAATTCAATCCTTTGTAGCCCCAGAGTCAACATGGACCTCAGCAGTTTCTGGATGAACAGACAGTTGTTAGAATCTGGAACATCCCACCTAAAATGGTACTGGAATTTGTGTTTATAAGGAGCTGCAGGGAATTGAAAATAAGGAGTTTACAGGTTAGCATCATGAAGTGGGTGATTGGGACTAAATCTGACACTCCCTACAAAGAGACGAAGTGCAATCTGGACAAATCTATGCTCCCCCTCAGACCAAAACAGACCCTGAGCTTCCAGTTGCCTGCCACTTTAACGAGCCCGTTCCCTGGCCAACATCTGTCTCATTCTTAATGCAGTGTTCCAGGGAAGCTTGATGCAGAACACTCCAGAACATACCAAATGGCCCTGTATTTCAAGGACTGCAATTTCCCCTCCCATGTGGTCAACAATACCCTTCAGTGTATCTCCACCACTTCCTGCACCTCTGCTCTTGAACCCCACCCCTCCAACCGCAGCAAGGATAGAACCCCCAAGTCCTCGCTTTTCAGCCAGATACAACACATCATCCTCTGCCATTTCCACCACCGACAATCAGACCCCACCAACAGAGATATCTTTCCCTCCACACCCCTTTCAGCATTCCTCAGAGACCATTCCCTGTGACTTCCGCATTAGATCCATGCTCCCCACCAACCCATCCTCCACTCCCAACACCTTTGCCTGCCATTGCAAGAGGTGTGAAACCTGTGCCCACACCTTCCCCTCACCTCCATCCAAGACACCAGAGGTCCCTTCCACATCCAGCAGAGATTTTCCTGTACATTGAATAACCTCATCTATTGTGTTCATTGCTCTCTACAATGGGGAGACAGGACGCCAACTTGCAGAATGTTTCAGGGAACCTTTCTGGGAGACGTGCACCAATCAACCCCACTGTCCTGTGGTCAACCATTTCTACAACCCACCCTCTCACTCTGCCAAGGACATGCATGTCCTGGGCCACCTCCACCACAAAATCCTAGCTACATGACTCCTGGAGCAAGAATACCTCATCTTCTACCTTGGGACCCTTTAAGTACAGAATCAATGTTTCATCATTTCCCCTCCCCCCCACCATATCCCAGATCCAGCCCTCCAACTCAGCACCACCCTCTTGAACAGTCCCACCTGTCCATCTTCCTTCTTAATTACCCACTCCACCCTCTCACCATTACCCTCCACCAGCATCTTCCTATCGCTTTCCCAACTACCTTCTAGCCAGCCCCACACACACATCCTATTATCTGTCAGCCCTCTTCCCCACTCAGAATCCTGCTGAAGGGCTCAGGCCCAATATGTCAATTCTCCTGCTCCTTGGATACTGTCTGACCGGCTGTACTTCTCCTGCGCCAAACTTTAACGTAAGCTGGAAGAACAAACCTCATTTTGTACTTGGGGGACCCTTCAGGCCTCTGACCTTAAAACTGAATTCATTAATTTTAGGTCCTAAGTCTCCCACGTCCTTGCGCCCTAGTGCCCCACCCCACACACCAGGCCTTGTTATTACATAGCCTGCCATTACACATTACCTATGGTTAGTCACTAACAGTCTCCATTAACATCTATTCACTCTCCCCCAGCCAGATCATTACTCATTCCTTTGTCCAATTGCTGCTATATCTCTTTTTGGACTATATCACCACCTATCATTTACTCCTTAACCCCTACCTTCTGCATATAAACTGACATTTTTTCTCAGTGACATCAGTTCTGAGGAAGGGTCAGCGGATCCAAAATGTTAACTTTGATTTCTCTTCACAGATGCTGCCAGACCTGCTGAGCTTTTCCAGTACCTTCTGGTTGTTGTTTCTGATTTAAGCATCCACAGTTCTTTTGGTTTTCATTTACTGGGAGTTTCTAATTCAGGTCTAGCAGCATACATCATGAGTTTATAAACCCTCCCAGTCCACACTAATCCATTTCTCTCCCACTCCCTTCACACTCACTGGGTCTCTTCCCACCCCCTCACCATGACACTGCACCTGCACAGCTCATGGTTACATGTTGGCCTGTTGGCAACACCCCTCATTCACTCCCATTGGCTGGAGGATTGCACCTAGTCTCCTATTGGTCTGAAGCTGCTGTCAATCAGCCAGGCCCCATTGTGACATGAGTGGTGGGATCCTCCCAGGAGTGTGGGAGGCTGAGGGGTAACCTCATAGAGGTTTATAAAATCATGAGGGGCATTGATGGGATAAATAGACAAGGTCTTTTTCCTGGGGTGGGGGAGTCCAGAACTAGAGAGCATAGGTTTAAGGTGAGAGAGGAAAGATATAAAAGGGACCCGAGAGACTACTTTTTTCACGTAGAGGTGGTGCGTGTATGGAAGCTACGGTCAGGGGAAGTGGTGGCAGCTAGTACAGTTACACCATTTGAAAGGCATCTGGATGGGCATATGAATTGTAAGGGAAACGAGTCAACTGTACTAGATTAAGATAGGATATCTGGTCGGCACGGACGAGTTTGACTGAAGGCTCTGTTTCCGTGCTGTATATGTCTGTGGCTCTGCCCTGGGATGAGCTTCATCATTCACAGTGAATGGGGCAGTATCACAGAGCACAGGGGTTGGGGGCTATTCAGCCCATTGCGGCTATACTCTCTCCCTCTGGACATGCTGCCAATCTGCCCTTCCTCCCCTCCCATTTACCTGTAGCACTCCAAATTTATCCTCAAATAGTTAAATTCCGAGATGTACAGCACAGAAACAGACCATTCAATCCAACTCATCCATGCCACCCATTTATCCCAAATTAATCTTGTCCCATTTGCTAGCACTTTGCCCATATCCTTCTAAACTTTTCTTAATCACGTACCCAGTCAGATGCCTTTCAAATGTTGTAATTGTACCAGCCTCCACACTTCCTCTGGCAGCTCATTCCATATTCAGCTTGAAAACATTGCCCCTAAGATCCCTTTAAAATCTCTTGCCTCACACCTTAGGCTTGTGCCCTCTAGTTTTGTACTCACTTAACTTTGGGAAAAGACCCTGGTTGTTCACCCTATCCATGTCCTTCACGATTTTATGTACCTCGAAGGTCATCTCTCAGCATCCAATGATGCAGGGAAAACAGCCCCAGCCTATTCAGCCTCTCCCTATAGCTCAAATCCTCAACCCTGGCAACACTTTTGCACATCTTTTCAGAATCCTTTCATGTTCTGTAATATCACTCCTACAGCAGGGAGACCAGGACTGAAAGCAGAATTCCAGATGTGGCTGAATCAATGTCCTGTAGAGCTGCAAAACAATGTCCCAACTCCAATACTCAATGCACTGACCAAGTACACCAAACGCCTCCTTCACTATCCTGCCTATCCATGATTCCACTTTCAAAGAACTATCAACCTGCACGACAAGGTCTCTTTGTTCAACAACACTCCCCAGGACCTTCCCATTAAATGTATAATCCAGCCCTGATTTGTTTTTTCAAAATGCAGCACCTCACATTTATCTGAATTCACTCCACCTGCCACTCCCCAGCCCATTTGATTGAAGTCCCATTGTACTCTGAGGTAACCTTCTTCCCGATCCACTTCCTCCAGATCCAATTTGGTGTCTATATAAAGTCACGAACCATAGGAATCATTGATATAAATGATGAAAAGCAGTGAACCCTGCACCGATCCTTACACCATATTGCTCATCACAGGCTTCCAGTCCGAAAGGCAACCCTTCACCACTATCCTCTGTCTCCAACCTTACAGCCAATTTTATATCCAAATAGCTAGTTCTTCCACCTTGAATGTCTTTCTGAAGTCCAAGTTAGTGATTTCCATACACAAAGCCATGCTGACTGTCCCAAATCATTTCTTACCTTTCCAATTACATCTAAATCCTATCCCTGAGAAGCCCTTCCAACAACTTACCTGACTCCAGGCTCACCAGTGTAATGTTCCCTGACTTTTCCTCATCACCTTTCTCAAATAATGGCGCCAGTCTTCCAGCACCTCGGTGATACAAATATCTCAGCGAGGGACCCAACTATCAGTTCCCTAGCTTCCCACAAAGTTCTGGGATTCACCTGATCATGTATCAGGGATTTATCAATCTTGATGCATTATACAAGTTCCAGTGCCTCATAACTTATATGGACACTTGTCAAGTTATCCCTATTTATTTCTCCAAACTCTCTCACTTCCATATCCTCCTTCAGTAAAAGCGGACATGAAATACGCAGATAGTATCTCTCCTGCCTCCTGCAGATCCATAGACAATTTTGTTGATCTTTGAGGGTCCCTATTCTCTGCCTGGTTACTCTTTTGTCCTTAGTGTATTTCTAGAATCTCTTTGGATTTTCCCCAAACCCATTTCACAAAGCTCTCTCGTTTCCTTTTTGCCCTCTTAGTTTCCCTCGAGTATACTCCTACTGCCCCTATATACCTGTAGGTATTCACACAAACCCAGCTGTCTGGACTTGCCATATCCCTCCTTCATTTTCTTGACCAGAGCCACAATTCCTCTTGACAGCAGCATTCCTTACACCTCCCAGCCTCGGCCTTAACAGGAACATACTGTCTATATACTCATTGTCGCAGGCCTATGGGGGCAATGGCAGATGAAGACAGAGAAACAATCAATCATTCTCAGTAAAGAGGCAGTGCTGGGAAAGATACCAGCCGAAAGGTAGTTGGGTCTCCTGGCCGTGATGGAATGCATCCCCGGGGACTGTAAGGAATGGCAGTGGGTAAATAGCAAATACACTCGTGATAATTCACTAAAATTTGCTGATTCTGGGACGGTTCTAACAGATTGGAAAGCTGCAAATGTGATGCCAATATTTTAAAATGGACGTGTCAGCATAACTTCTGTAGTGGGGAAAAATGTCCGATCTCTCAAGAAAGAAATAGTGAGCTATGTGGATAGAAATTGTCTCATCGAGCAGACACAGCATGGATTCATGAAAAGTGGACGACACTAAGATGAGTGGTAGAGCAATGTGTGCAGAGGCCACTGTCAGTCTGCACAGGGATACAGAGAGGTTAATTGAGTGGTTAAGGGTCTGGCAGATGGAGGACAATGTTGGGATATGAGAGGTCATCCATTTTGGTCGGACTAACAACAAACTGGATGATGAAATGGTGAAAACATGCAGCAGGCTGCTGTGCAGAGGGAGCTGGGTGTCCTTGTGCATGAATCACAGGAAGCTGGGTTGCAGGTACAGCAGGTAATTAAGGCAGTGAAGGGAATATTGTCCTTCATTGCTAGAGGGATGGTTATGCTGCAGCTATACAGGGGGCTAGTGAGGCCACACCTGGAGTACTGTGTACAGGTTTTCGTCCCCTACTTCAGGAAGGATGTAATGGCGCTGGAGGGGGTGCAGAGCAGGGTCACTAGTTTGAGTCTGGAGTTGAAAGGGTTGCCTTCTGAGCAGAGATTGACAAAACTGGCATGATCCTCATTGGAATTTAGAGTAATGGGAGATTGCATAAGAAAAATATAAAATTATGAAAGGAGTAGATAAGATAGAAGCAGGGAGGTTGTTTCCACTGTGGACTGGACAAACTATGGTGCATAGCGACAAAATAAGGGGGTATCAGATTTAGGACTGGGTTCAGGAGAAACTTCTTCAGCTAAAGGGTTGTGAATCTGTGGAATTCCCAGCTGATTGAAATAGTTGAGACTTTCATCTTGAATGTCTTTAGGTAAAAATGTAGATTTACGAACAGGAAAGGAATTAAAGGTTATGGGAGAGAGCAGTAAAGTGGAGCTGAGATCAGCCCTGATCTTATTGAATGGCAGAGCAGGCTGGAGGGGCCAGATGGCCTCCTCCTGCTCCTATTCCTTATGTTACGTTCCCACTTTTCAGCCGTCCCTTTACCTGGGAATAGCAAAGAAGTATTGAAAGATTTTATCTTGTTCAATCACAATGCACCTTTATCCAATTTAGAACAGCAACTTTTAGATCTGGTCTATTCTTTTTTGGAACTATTTTAAAACTATTATAATTATCAGAGAATCCAGACAGTGGGGAAGCAGGTCATTCAGCACTGACCCTCTGAGACTCCCACCCTACCCATGTAATGCTGCCTTTCTCATGGATAATCCACCCAACCTGCACATCCCTGAACACTGTGGGTAATTCAGCCTGGATAATCCACCCAACCTGCACATCCCTGAACACTGTGGGTAATTCAGCCTGGATAATCCACCCAACCTGCACATCCCTGAACACTGTGGGTAATTCAGCCTGGATAATCCACCTAACCTGCACATCCCTGAACACTGTGGGTAATTCAGCCTGGATAATCCACCCAACCTGCACATCCCTGAACACTGTGGGTAATTCAGCCTGGATAATCCACCTAACCTGCACATCTTTACATAGTGGGAGGAAACCAGAGCAATCAGATGAAACACACGCAGATATTAACAATAAGGTGATCAATCCTTTCTTATTTCCCAGTTCCGTCCAAATAATTTCACTGAACTTACTCCCATGAATATCGTCCCCAAGCACAACTCTAATGCTATCCCTAACCAAAAACACCACTCGTCCTCCTCTCTTGTCCCCCTTTCTATCCTTCCTATAGCATCTATACCCTGGAACATACAGCTGCCAGTCACATCCATCCCTGAGTCATATTTCTATAATACCGATGATATCCCAGTCCCATGTTCAAACCATAACCTGAGCTCATCTGCCTTCCCTGTCAGGCCTCTTGCATTGAAGTAAATGCAGTGTAACTGCTCGGTTCTACCGCGTTCTGCCTTGACTGTTTGATTTCTGAACTGTACCAGCCTCAGACTTACCTCCTTTCTCACTATCTCTTTAGGTTTACCCCCACTCCCTCACTGGTTTAATGCCGCCCGAGTAGTACTAGCAAATCTCCCTGCCTGGATATTAGTCACCTTCCAATTCAGGGACAATCCATCCTTCTTATTCAAGTCACTTCTACCCCAGAGGAGAATTCAATGACCAAAAGATGTGAATCCTTCTGCCCTACACCAGATCTTTAGCCAATCATTCATCTCCTCCATCCTGCTATTCCTACTCTCACTAGCATGTAGCATTGGGAGTAATTCAGATATTACAACCGAGTATCTACTTTTTTATATTCCAGGCTAATTTGCTATATTCTCTCATCAGGACCTATCTTTTTCTCTTCCTGTGTCATTGGTACCAATGTCCAATGACCTCCCACTGGTTATTCTACCCTTTAAAGAATATTCTGCCACCAATCTTTTCTGAACCTTTCAAGTTCCACAACATCCTTCTGATAGGTGGAGAACAGAATTGCACTCAATATTGTAAGAGTGGCCAAACCGATGTCCTGTACAGCCACAACATGACTGCCCAACTCCTGTACTCACTGCTCTGACCAATAATGTAAATCATACCAATCACCTTCACTATCCTATCCACCTGCGACTCTACTTTCAAGGAATTATGAACCTGCACTGTAAGGAAACGTTGTTCAGTAACACTCCCTCGGACCTGACCATTAAGTCTATCAGTCCTGCTAGGCTTTGCTTTTCCAAAAAGCAGCACCTCACATTTATCTAAATTAAACTCCATCTGACACTCCTCAGCCCATTTCCCCATCTGACTACTGTGCCACCGTGCCGCCCACAAGGGGAGAGCGCGAACGCAGACCCCCACTACCACAAATTTTGCTGTTGAGTATCCCGCATTTGGTGACATCGCAGGCGTCAGCACACCCGAAGTGCAATGGGATAGCCTCGTCCTGGGAGCGCCACCGCAATGATCATGGTATCTCCCCTGCCAGGTTAGTATAGAGACTTGTAGAGACTCTTCTTCACGAATCTCTGCCTTACCCACAGAGACAGTATATTTAATAGGAATTAGACAAAGACATATCAGTCACATGGGCGATTGTCATTACAAAGTTTAAAGCTGGTAATTATGACCTTACAAAGCTTGATGAATGGCGATGTCCTGCGTTAACGTATGAATGGATTACAGAAACTGATTATCGTATTGTTCATGATTATGTGTTGATGGGAAGAGATTAAGGCTGGAGGGTTCTTCCTTCAGTAAATGGGGGATTCACTTACCTATGCTAATATGGAGGGGAGGTAAGACAATGGGAGCGGGAGGCAGTTTAACAGGGTTGTGCCCAGGGCTCTCAGTCTTGTCTGGAAAGGGCAAATTCCTCTGTCTGGGGTTACGGGGGAATCCACATGTGTGGCTGCAAGAGGTTCTATTTTGAGATATTGTCAGCCTCCCCCCTTCTGAGGTGTTCTGTCTGTATTGAAAGAGTACAGGCATTCAGTTAATGAAATATGGCCTTTGGCAAGGGAATGTTTAACCCTTGAGACCCCACAGTGTCCTGAAAGAGAAACAAAAGGTATGGAACAGGCCCCTCTGTGGTATTTTAACTTCCTCGTTCTGACCAGGAATCTGTTGACCAGAATTGGATGCAATGATTGACTGTGACCTAACTAGAGCTTTGTCAATGGTCAGCATCTTTTCCATGAGTTTGTTATCATTCCCCCATTAATGAAGCCCAGCATCCCATTTGTTTTACTCAAAACACTTTATGTTTTCTCTCCTTTAATAAGTGGTGCACATTGTCCCCCATTCCTGCTGTCCTGCACGTTGTGTCTGTGCCATTCAAATATATATTGACTTTCTACATTGCTTCTCTCAAAATGAATGAACTTATTGTGTGTTCTCATGAAGAGACATATTCCACTCAAATTATTAACTCTCCTCCACACATTCTACCGCCTGGAAAACAGAAGAGTGTAGCACCGGAATAATCGGCCCACCATGTCTGTGTGGATCATGAAGCTATTCCAAACTAATTCCATCTGCCTGTACATGATCCATATCTCTGCCAACCCATGTCTGCTTATGTGTCTGCCCAAATGCCTCTTAAACGTTGTGATTGTTTCTGCTTTTCCCAACTCTCAGGCAAGTACATTCCAGTCACTGACCCACCTTCTGCACAAGAAAATTGCCAACACAACTGCCTTTAAACTTGCACATGTTGTTGGAAATGCCCAGCAGATCATGCAGCATCTGTGAAGAAAAATCAGTTCATGTTTCGGGTCTGGTCACCCTTCCACAGAAACGTTAACTTTAATTTATCTTCATAGAAGCTGCTCGACCTGCTGAACATTTCCCGAAAATGTTTTTGTTTCTGGTTTACAGCATCTGCAGTTGTTTCAGTTGTTTCAGTTTTCATTTCCTTTAAACTTGCCCCTACTCCCCTTAAATCTATGGCCTCTAGAATTTGCCATTTTCACCGTGGAAAAGGATTCAGATTATTCACTCTGAGCCTTTCAGATCACCCGCAGCCACTGACTTTCACAAGACAAAAATCCAAGTCTTTCCAACCTCTCCCAATCCGGGCAACATCCTTGTAAACCTTTTCTCTCACTGCACTAAGCCTCCACATCCTCCTTTTTATATGGTGATCAAAACAGCACACAATACCCCAAAGGTGGCTTGCCCAACACTAGCGTTCCGTAATAATATTTGTTTCCAGGTCCTCACCAACTCCATCTCTTTGTCAATCTCTGGCATGTTATTAGCGCCCTCCACTGTGAAGACCGATACAAAATACCTGTTCAGTGCCTCCGCCATTTCATCACACCCCATAACTAAATGTCCCTCCTCATCCCCTGAAGGACCAACATTTACCTTAGCCACTCTTTTTCATTTAAAGTTTTCATAGAAACTTCTGCTATCTGTCTTTAAATTATGTGGTACATCTTTTCTCTCCTGTTCTTTCCTACGGTTCTTTCTCACTCTTTTTGTGACTTTCTTCTGATCTTTAACGCTTTCCCAATCTTCCAGTTTCATGCTGTTTTTGACCACTTTGTGTGCCTCATCTTTCAATGTGAGAGATGGGAAGGGAGAGTGGGGAGGGGACGGGAGGGAGAGGTGAGGAGGGAGGGGGAGAAGAGAGGGTGGAGGAAGGGGAGGTGCGGGGATAATTGGATTGGGGAAAGAGGCATGGCAGAGGAAAGAAGGGGTGGAGAGAGGGCTGTAGGAGAGAGGGGGTAGGAGAGAGCTGGGAACGGTGGGCGAGAGTAGGAGGAGAGATGGGAGGAGAGGGAACAGGAGGACAGGGGGTGAGGAGCAAGGAGTGGATGGCGTAAGGGGGAGTAGAGTGGTGGAGGGTGTATGGGAAGGGGGTTGTAGGAGAGAAGGAGAGGAATGAAGGAGAGGAGTAGAGGTGGGGAGAACGTGGAAGGTGGAGGACGGGAGGAGACAGCGAATGAAGTGGGGGGACGAGTGATGGGGAAGAAGGGAAGGAGAGGGGTTAGGAGAGAGGAGGAAGTGAGGACGTAGGGGGCGTTTGGGGTGTGAGGCGAGGGGGAGTTTGGGGTGGAGTAGGAGATAGGTGGTGGGAGGTAGACGAGAGAGGGACATGAGGATTGGGGAGGAAAGAGGTGAAGATGCGGAGGAGGGGAGGACAGTGGGAGGTGAAGGGGAGGAGAGGCGGAAGTGGGGGAAGGAGGGGGAATGTGAACAGGGAAATGGAGCAGAGACAGGGAGGAGAGCCAGGGAGGAGGGGGCAGGAGAGATGGGAGAGTAGAAGGGAGGACAGGTGGGAGGAGAGGATACAAGGGGGTAGGGAAGGAGTTCAGGAGAAGGGGTGAAGAAGAGGGGGATGGGAGAGGGGAAGAAGTGAGTGTGGAGAAGAGGGGAACGAGAGGGCAGGGAAGCGGGAGAGGAGGGGAGGTGAAGAAAGGAGAGGTGGAAGAAGAGAAGGGGTGAGGAGAGGGAATGAGGAGAGAGGGGAGAGTGGAGAGGTGAGGGGGAGAGGGGAGAAAGAGGAGAAGGGGAGGTGAAGGGGAGGAGAGAGAAGAGAGGGGGACAGGAGAGAGGAGAGACGGGAGGGGGAGATGAGACAGCGGTGAGGAGAGAGGGGAAAGGGGAAGAAGAAAGGGGAGAGGAGACAGTGATGAGGAGTGAGAGGAGAGAGTAGTGAGGAATGAGAGGAGAGGGGAGAGGAGAGAGGGAAGAGGAGAAAGAAGAGAAGGAGGAGGAGGAGAGTGGGATAAGAGAGGGGAGTGGGAGAGGGGAGATGGGAGAGGGAGAGCATGGGGGAGGAGAGGGGGATGAGGAAGATGGGGAGGAGAGAGAGGAGAGAGGGGCAGGAGAGAGAGAGGGAGAGGAGAGAGAATGGGAGGAGAGGTGTATGGAGCGGGGAAGGAGAGAGGGGGGAGGTTAGGGGGTGTACGAAGAGGGGGAGGAGAGAGAGATGTAGGAGAGTGAGGGGCGAGGAGAGAGGGGAATGAGAGGGGGAAGAGGGTGGGGAGAGAGTGGGAGGAGAGAGGGGAAGGACAGAGAGTGGGAGGAGAGAGAGGGGATGAGAGAGGGCGCAGAAAAGAGGGGTGAAAGAGAGAGAGGGAGAGGAGAGAGAGGTGGAGGAAAGAGGGGCAGGGAGAATGAGGCAGACAGCAGCAGGGGCAAAGGAGGGTTTCAGAGGGGGGAGGAGGAGAGTGGGTGAGGTGTGGGGGCGAGGAGGAGGAGAGCGGGGGGATGTTAGCGGGGAGAGAAGAGGTGAGGGGGAGTAGGTGGTGGCATGGAAAGAGGGAATAGACAGCAGGAGGCGTGGGAACAGAAGGAGGTGGCGAGAAGAATTCGGGAGGACAGAGTGGTTGAAGGTGGGGAGGAGGAGATTGGGTGAAAGACAGAAGTGCAGATGGGTAGGACAGTGAAAGTGGGGGCGGAAAACGAGGAGGGAATCGTGAAGACAGGTGAGGGCAGGGTGGCAGAGGAGAGGGGAGTAGGATACTGGGGGAAAGAGAGGGGTGGAAAGATGGTTAGGAGAGTAACCCACATAGACCTTGCTCTGTCTGAACAGTTCACCTTACCCTTTGGGCAACTCCACTATGGCCAGTCCACCCAGACCTGCACACCATTGGACCGAGTGAGGAAACCCATGCAGACACTGGGGAGAATGTACACACTCTACACAGACGGTTGCCTTGGGCAGGATTTGAACTGGGTCCCTGGCAGTGTGAGGCAGCAGTGGTAACCACTGAGCCACCGTGCGACCGTAATGAGAGAGAGAGAGAGATGAAGTGAGAGTGGGGGAAGAGAGAGTTGAGAGGGGGAGAGAAGAGTGAGGCAAGAGAGAGGGGAGAGCGAAAAGAGATGGGAGAGAGAAGAGAGAGTGGAGGAGAGAGAGGGAGAAGAGGGTAGGAGGAGAAGAGGGGTGAAGAAGAGGTGGAGAAGAGAGCAGAAGAATGAGAGTGTGAAAGAGAAAACGAGAGAGGAGAGAGAAGCGAAAGAGAGAGCGACAGTGAGAGAGATAGAAAAGGCAAAAAGGGAACAAGTGACCCCCAGCCCACACTCTGTCACACTCAGACAGAGCTGAAAATGTGTTGCTGGAAAATCGCAGCAGGTCAGGCAACATCCAAGGAACAGTAGATTCGACATTTCAGGCATAAGGCCCTTCTTCAGGAATGAGGAAAGTGTGTCCAGCAGGCTAAGATAAAAGGTAGGGAGGAAGGACTTGGAGAAGGGGCGTTGTAGATGCGCTAGGTAGAAGGAGGTCAAGGTGAGTGTGATGGGCCGGAGTGGGGTGGGGGTGGAGAGGTCAGGAAGAAGATTACAGGTTAGGAAGGCAGTGCTGAGTTCGAGGTCGGTTCCGTCGACAGGTGCTGAGGAAGGAGATGTGGCTGTGGTAGCAAGTCTGTTTGAGAATGTGGCTGAAGAGCTTCTGTGCAGAGGAGATGACCTGGGGTGTGCAGTGAGCGAGGGAGGGACTCCCTCTGCAATCTTCTTCGTGACCTCTCTGCCCTCACCCCACTCTGGCCTATTACCCTCACCTTGACCTCCTTCCATCTATCGCATCACCAATGCCCCTCCCACAAGTTCCTCCTCCCTACCTTTTATCTTAGCCTGCTGGACACACTTTCCTCATTCCTGAAGAAGGGCTTTATGCCTGAAATGTCGAATCTCCTGTTTCTTGGATGCTGCCTGACCTGCTGCGCTTTTCCAACAACACATTTTCAGCTCTGATCTCCAGCATCTGCAGTCCTCACTTTCTCCTCACAGACAGACAGAGACAGTAACAGGTCAATACTCCCCCTGTCAGCCCGCATGGCTTGAGGATAATGGCTGACTGAGCAATGTTCAAATACTCCCAGAATCTATTACCCAAGCCCCATCTACTCCCCAACCTAGTTCATCCTGTCAGCTCCCAACTACCTCCAACTGGAACACACCTCCCCCAGGTATGGGATACACCAACAATCACCTAAGACTTTGGTACAGATCGTCAGGGAGGATATGATGGAGAAATTGTATGCAGTGATTGGTAATGACTGAGGATGCAACACTCAAATGCCAATTATTTCCAGTTTGTGATGAATCGATTGATCAAGTCAGATCTAGAGTAAATGTTTCTTTGGCGTTTCCTGTCTATGAATCTTCTTCAAATATTCAAAGAAGTTTAATAAAGGCAGTGTCTGTCCAGGTGAGAAATCAGAGAGACAAATAATTCCCTTTGTTTGATACTTTTGTGTATATATCCTTCCTTGAAATCCTTGGAGAAAGAAGCTTCAAAGATCCATCACTATGAGGGCAGAGAGAAAAGAATAATCAAAATAAAGTAAGAAATTGTCTCTAAACATTAACATTATTTCTCTCTCCCAAAAGGTGCCAGTCCTATTGGGTTCCTCCTGCACCCTCTCGATAATTTCAGAAACTCGCATTATCCCTCCTCCAGGTCGAGGGTGATCAGTATACTCACAACAGAGATCATCATACATTGTGAAGGATGGGAGGGTCCAGAGAGGGGATAGACTCATTCATTTACCAGTAAGATTAAGGAGTGATTTAGGATGCAATGGAGCAACTGGAGTTGAAGCGAGATGCAATAGAGCTTATTGGCTTATAATTGGTATAGATAAGGAAGATGAAAACAAGATGTTCACATTAGCTGGGGGAAATGGACGAAGAAATACAAAAATTAAGATTGTGGATAGATTGACAGGGAGGATTTGATGAAGTCGCTATATGGAAGAGATTCAATGTCCACTGTATCTTAATGGATCTCATTTGGACTGAACAGCCTGAAGTTCTGTATTTAATTTTCAGATTCTGTCAAGCCGTGTGCTTGAATTATCCCAGTACCAGAGTCATAGTGATGTAGCTCAGGCAGTCATTTTGAACGATCTGGGTATCTTCTAATTCCCAGTTCCTTTCCCTCTGGGTGTTTGCAGACCCCTCAAGCTCTCTGACACTTTTGGTAATGAAAGCAGGAAAATTGGTGACAGACTCTGAAAACAGTGAGAGCTCCAGTTGTTCCACCGCCCTTCAGATCCCCGCTAACCTTCCTGCTTTAGGGAAATCGGCACGCCTGGTTGGTGACAGGCTGTATGACTCCAATGGTCAGCAGTGGGCTGAAAGATAAAGGTTGGTAGTTTGACACCATCCAGGTATGGAGCTTTGGTTGTTCCAGATCAGACTATGGGAATACTACCCTAGCTCCATTTAAACCGGAAAATCCATGGCAAGGTTGAATTGCAGCCCAAACCATTGATGATTCTGTGTTCCCTGGCTCCACACGGAGTAAGACAGGGACAAACACTGCTCTCTCCAGACCCCTGCTGTCAACAGACAGTGGCCACTGCAGCTCCCTGCACAGCCCTGGGACACAGCTTACAGAAACTCTCCCATCCCCACTCCCACCTCATGAATGGCGCTTCCCGTGTGAAAATCTTTACATTTAATACGGGAACGGTTGCAATCCAACCCCTGTCCCCAAGATGAGAAGCTGCAGGATTTTGTGATGAGAACAGTGTTATGAAGTTGAAGACGTGCCCTCCACCTTCAAATGAGAGTGAATGCTGTTCGGAACTGAGCGCTGACAAATACCTGTGATGACCAGCTCGCAGTCTCAGCCTGTACTGGAAAATTGGAAAGATGTAACGGTTGGCTGTGGAACAAGTCAGTTTTGCTTGGTAATTAAGAAACAATTCCAATTTTACCAATCAATTTAAATTATGCCTCAGAATACTAAAATTCAATCGCTCTTGAATTTAGTGTTTAGAAACACTGCAGAACCGGGTGCTTCCACGATGTTACTCCCACTGACCATTCCCCATGAAACATGCCCAGGTTCTCAGTTGAGGATTTTTGCTGGGAACCTTTGCCCCTTGGCTTTGAACCAGGCCGCCTGCCCAAGGAAAGCAAATGTGGTACTGTTTTTAGTGGAAGGATCAGAGTCCAGGAACTCCACTGTGACACAGAATGGCCATCAGTGCTGTACACATCTGTGCATATTCAAAACCAGTTTGGCGAACACTGTGAAAATGTTTCACACAGAAATGAAATGGGATTGTATTCCGTTTCATCACTCGAGCATGTATGAGCGAGCAAATTCAAAGCCAGGTTTGCTGACGTGAACAGCAAGTTACAAATCTCTGCTCATGTCAGTCTGAAAGGCTGCCATCGGGAATAAGGCTATTCTTGCCCGATTTTGAAGCGGGGAGTTTTCGTGTATGAGGTGACTCTAACAGTCACTACACTACAGGAAATATCCCCGCGAGCAGCTGGTGTTCAGAGTCGGCCAGCACTAAAATTTACAGCGGCTCAACGCTTCATCTTTCTGTTTCCAGGAGCTGGTTATTCTCCAGCGTAATTGGCATCATTTAAAAAATAAAATCACGTGAAATTGCTCACAAAATATAAACAAAGATGGTGTCAGGGATGCACAGTTTGGAATGACGGGCGAGCCTGAACATACTGGGACGTCTTACCCTTCATCGTCAGGCATGACCTTAAGGAAGGTTTGTCAACAGAAAAATTTGAGTTATTGATCTCTGCAATATGGGGCGAGTTAAAAACTGGAGAGCATAGGTTTAAGGTGAGACGGGTAAAATATAAAACGGAATGAGGCACCTATCCCACAGAGAAGGTTGTGCGTGTATGGAATCAGCGACCAGAGGAAGTGGAGGAGGCTCGTACACTCAGAAGATTTCAAAGGCAACCGGCTGAGCTTCTGGATAGGAAAGGTTTAGTGGGATAGGGGCCAGATGCTGGGAAATGGGAGTTTGTTTAAAATGCATTTTAAGAGACATTGAAGCATGAATGCTGTTCTGGGGACAGTGCGAGGGCAATCAGCCATAAACAGCTCCCAGATCCTTCAGAGCAATTCCAAACTGCACTCCCAAAATGTATTGGAAACTTGGTGCACCGCCACCTCCCGAAAAGCTCCGAAATGAGGGAAAAGAAAGAACTGAACATGAACGGACCATGAAAAGTTAAGAGATTCCCAAACACAGTCTCGTTTAGATTAATTTGCCCATCCGATCAACAATGCGGCAGTGCCTGCTTCCTCCATCTCCAGGGCAGAAGGGAAGGAAATAAAAGAAATTTAAGACCATATGACATCACAATGTAGTGGAATTATTTTCCCATTCGCCAGAACACCAAATAATGGGAAGTAAAGTCACTGCAGGATTTTGTTTCACAACAGCGATGCAATACCAATCTCCGTTCTGTTTCAGTGAAAACAGTGAATAACACAACTTGGCCGGAACATGATGCAGCAGTAGAACCGCTTGAGAACGGGGACATTTCATGTGGGACGCAAACGTGATCATAACAGCATGGACATTGACAGGATAGAGAGTGTGCACTCTACCAAATCAGAGGTACATTTCCAAAAGCAAAACCACATGGTTGTGTTGGAATTTAAACACAGCAGCATTTAACAGGCTGCAGTAAAACAAACAGCACACCCACAAAGGGCAGCGGTTGGATCTGAACTCGAGCCACCTGAGAGTTTGTAGGGAGAAAGCAGTTCCTTCGGTCACTTGGCCACGAAACCAGCCACAGCTGCAGTGTATTGTCTTACACCTTCCATGGTGCTCCTGTGAAACATTAGAAGCAAAGTCATAGGGAAACAGTTCTGTGATCCCTCTCCTGCCGGCACAGCTGCAGGGATATGACCAACTACAATATCAATCTCGCAACAAACATTCAATCCAGCCAAAAATCATTTGATAGCTGGAATCAAGCTTCTGAGATTTGCTAAAGCCACAAATGTAATGTCTGTATGAGAGACTGTATATTCGGATATGATTGGGCAAAGTAACCATGAGCTGCATGATATTGCTGGTATTTGGATTGTTGCTTTGGTAAATGATTTCGTCCTCTGCTCGAAACAGGACAACTTTCAGTTTTTGAGGATCTTAACAGAAGTCAAAAGGTGATTGCCCCACCCCACCCCAGAAGATGTCAAAGAGGTGCTAACTGCCCTTGAGTGCTCTTTGTTCTCGATGTGAAGAGCTCTCTGCCAGAGTCACCTTCATGTCTCTGGTTGCTGAGTGAAACACAAAGAAGGAGCCCCTCAATCCAGACAAAAATCAATGGTAAGCTGAGTCTACCTACTCAGACTCTTTTCAGCTACAAATGTTTCTGTGAGTGCGTGAGAGTATATGTTCGGTTACGATTTGGTCAAATCACCATGAGCTGCTTGACATTACTTCAATTTCGATTCTTGCTTTGCTCAATGATTGCTCGAAACAGGACAACTTTCACGTTTACATGGAACATGAAACACACCGGACAACAGGGAAAATGCACAAAGCTGAGCAGGCCGTGTTCCACATTATACCGTGCAGCATAGTTTCAGTCACTGTGTCTGTTTTGCAGCATAAGGGCCCCAAAGAATGTTCTCCATCCTAAAACCGGAGGTAGCATTACAATCCGAGAACGACAGATCACATTGTGAGGATGCTCTGACCTCGGGGCCAGTTCGAGATGCCACTTTCCTTGCCTTTTACCTTAACCGTGCAATTGGCTACAAGGATGTTCACACCTGGACATGAGCCACATCGATACCGACTGAGTTGGAAACCTGTGTGGGAATCGACGAGAAGCGACTCAATAAATCTTGCTAAATTCCATGGTGCTTATTAGAAATGCAGTTTCTGTTCACCTCAATTTAAAAGGCAGTTTCTGAACATAGTAACTGAAGTCAAAAGGTAATTATCTCACTCCACCCCAATTCCGGGAGAGGTGCTAACTGCACTTGATTGCTTTTTGTTCTCGATGTGAAGAGCTCTCCCGCATGAGTCACCTTCACGTCTCTTGGTGCTGAGTGACTTACAAAGAAGGAGTTTCACCAGAGCTGCAACTGCCTCACTTTCCCACTCGCCCTGCCCGTTTACAGTTTCCTGCTCGTCAGTGATTTAAAGAAAACCAAAAGGTTGCGATGTTATTCTGCAGCCTCTCTGTCAATTCCTCCGTTTCAGTTCCAACATGGCTTAGATCTCGGGGCTCACCTTAATACTAGCGACGCTATGAAATCACAAGTCCAGAGGTTCCTCTGGGAGTGCAATTTCTTTCATTGCTGTTGCTGATTGAATGAGTCACTAACGTGCGAACTGATCCAAACCATGATTCAGCACCTCTGCTGCCAATTCTCGCACGTTGAATAACGACAGAGAGTTTCCAAATGAGGCCTTGCAGAGACGACTTTGGTTTACATTTGACAGACAGACTAGTTCAGGAATCAGTGGTGCGCTGATCAGTAGCACCAGCGCATCAGCTTCTTCCCTGTCTTTGAACCGGTCCGCCTGCGCAAGGAATGCAAATGCGGGACAGTTTTTCGTGGAAGGGATCAGAACGCGGTAACTACACTCTCAAACAGAATGACTTATGATCAGAACCAGGTTTTACAATGGTTCTGATCAGAACAAGCCTTTACAATGCTTTGCTCACTAATTAAATAGAAGTGCATCACATTTCACAAAGAGAGCAGATTTGTTCGAGCATTTTCGAAGGCAGATTTGCAGATGGGAGAGCAAGCAAGAAAGCTCCGTTCTTGTCCGTGTAAAAGGCTGCAATTGAAGAACAACGCAGTTACTGCCCAGTTTCGAGCTGGGGACCTTTCGCGTGTGAGGTGAACGTGATGACCACTACACTACAGAAACGAGCTTCAGCCGAGTGCCTTGCGGCTTTGTGGCATCCAGCACTGAAAGTTGAAGCCATTCTACGTTTCACCTTTCTTTTTCCAATAGCTCGTTGTTATCCAGAGAAATTGACATCTTGAAAAAGTCAAAAAATATAGACTAAAATTAGTGACAAAATATAGACAAGGATGTCGTCAATGTTTGGACTGTAGAGTGAAGTGGAATAAGCTGGGACAACTTTCCCGGCAGCATAACGGCTGCGACATGATTTTATGGAAGGGTTTTGAACTGAGTATTTACGTGTTTTACCCAAGCTAGGGTGAGTTGGAAACTCGGGAGCATAGGTTTAAGGTGAGTGCTCTGAAATTGACAAAGGAACAGAGGCACATTTCCCACACACAAGGTTGTGCGTGTATGGAATGAGCTACCAGAGGAAGTGGAGGAGGCTATTGCACTCAGAAAATTGCAATGGTAATCGGATCAGTTTCTGGATAGGATGGGTTCAGAGGGATTGAGGCCAAATGCTGGGGAACGGGACTTGTTTAACTTTGGGTATGTGGTGAGCATGGATGAGATACACCGAAGTATCTGTTTCCACGCGGTGTACCCCAATAACGTTGTGTTTGAAAGGATTACTTTTTAGCGGAGCTTGCCTTCGCAGTCTGTAGCACAATCATTTAGACTGTTCGACTGCTCACGGGAAAGGTAGTATTGTGAAACACTGCAGAAACGAACGACTTCCTTACTTTTGCTGTGACTGACCATACTTCGTGAAGTTTTCCCAGATCCTCAGTTGAGGATTTTTGCTGCTGGAAGTTACCTCAGAAGCCCTGTTAACTCGTAATGTATTGAGCGAATCGCAAACAGAAAGCATTTAACACGGAACACAAACAAAACTGGCATACCTAATGCATGTTCAGACACAGCGAAGCATGAATGCTAAATGTGAGACAGTCCGAGGGCATGAGGCATAAAGTAACCTCACAACTAACAACTGGGCAATTCCAAACTACTCTTTCAAACATACTGCAGCCTTAGTGCACCACCACTTCCCAGACAGACAATGCTGAAAAGAGAGAAAGAAAGAATATAATAAGTATGGGCCATAAAAAAGTGAATTTCACCAATCACAGTCTCGATTAGATTACCTTTCCCTTCCGGTGTCTCCAAGACGGAAATGAAGGAAATGGGAGAAATTCAATAACATATTCAGTGGAAAGATTTTCCCATTCGCCAGAAAGCCAAATAACGATGAATCGACTCAGCGCAGGACTTTGTTTCACAACAGCGATGAAATAACAGTCTCCATTCGGTTCCAGTAAAAACTCAACTTGCCTGGAACGTAAACCAAGCGCTGAGCTGTTTGCGATTTTCTGCAGGGGTGGCGAGCACCATCATGACAGCAGAGAGACTTCACAAAATTCCCCTGGAACATCAACGCAGCGGGGATCGAAGCAGCATTTTAACAATGCTGCAGCGGTGGAGCTGACCAGCTGAAATGGCAGTGGTGGGATTCAAACTCGCCATGTACAGAACAGGAACCGGGATCCAGCGCCTTCGACCGCTCGGCCACGCTACCAGACAGCGCCGCCGCGCATTTTCTTGCATTTCGGATTGTGCTCCTGCATAACCACACATGCTAAGTCACATGAAAAGGGTTCCATGGTCCCACTCCGACTCGCACAGCTGCTGGGATGTGCCCAGCTACAATGACAATTTCGCAGCAGATAATGAAATCCCATCAATCCAGGCAAAAATCAATGGTAAGCTGAGTCTATCTTCTCAGACTCTTTTCAACCAGAAATGTATCTTTGACTGCATGAGAATATATGTTCGGTTATGATTTGGTCAAATCACCATGAGCTGCTTGACATTACTTCAATTTCGATTCTTGCTTTGCTGAATGATTTCACCCATTGCTGGAAACAGGACAACTTCCACATTTACACGGAACACAAAACACACCGGACTACAGAGAAAATGCACAAAGCTGAGCAGGCCGTGTTCCACATTATACCGTGCAGCATCGTTTCAGTCACTGTGTCTGTTTTGCAGAATAAGAGTTCCAAAGAATGTTCTCCACCCTAAAACCGGAGGTAGCATTACAACCCGAGAACGACAGATCACATTGGGAGGATGCTCTGACCTCGGGGCCAGTTCGAGATGCCACTTTCCTTGCCTTTTACCTTAACCGTGCAATTGGCTGCAGGGATGTTCACACCTGGACATGAGCCACATCGATACCAACTGAATAGGAAACCTGTGTGGGAATCGACAAGAAGCGACTCAATAAATTTTGCTAAACTCCATGATGCTTATTAGAAATGCAGTTTCTGCTCACGTCAATTTAAAAGGCAGTTTCTGAACATGGTAACAGAAGTTCCTACTCACCCCACCCCCACTGCGGAAGAGGTGCTAACTGCCCTTGACTGCTTTTTGTTCTCAATGTGAAGAGCTCTCCCGCATGAGTCACCTTCACGTCTCTTGTTGCTGAGTGACTCACAAAGAAGGAGTTTCACCAGAGCTGCAACTGCCTCACTTTCCCACTCGCCCTCCCGTTTACATTTTCCTGCTCGTCAGTGATTTAAAGAAAACCAAAAGGTTGCGATGTCATTCTGTAGCCTCTCTGTCAATTCCTCCGTTTCAGTTCCAACACGGCTTAGATCTCGGGGCTCACCTTAATACTAGCGACGCTATGAAATCACAAGTCCAGAGGTTCCTCTGAGAGTGTAATTTCTTTCATTGCTGTTGCTGATTGAATGAGTCACTATAACGTGCGAACTGATCCAAACCATGATTCAGCACCTCTGCTGCCAATTCTCGCACGTTGAATAACGACAGGCAGCTTCCAAATGAGGCCTTGCAGAGACGACTTTGGGGTACATTTGTCAGACAGACCAGTTGAGGAATCCGTGGCGTACTGTGACACCAGCGCATCAGCTTCTTCCCTGTCTTTGAACCGGCCCGCCTGCGCAAGGAATGCAAATACGGTACTGCTTTTTGTGGAAGATTCAGAACGCGGTAACTACACTCTGAAACAGAATGGCATATGATCAGACCCAGCTTGGAGAAAACCTTTACAATGCTTTGCAAACGAATTTAATGGAATTGCATTACATTTCACAAAGAGAGCAGATTTGTTCGAGCGATTTCGAAGGCAGGTTTGCAGATGGGAAAGCAAGCAAGAAAGCTCCGTTCTTGTCCGTGTAAAAGGCTGCAATTGAAGAACAAAGCAGTTTCTGCCCAGTTTCGAACTGGGGACCTTTCGCGTGTTAGGCGAATGTGATGACCACTACACTACAGAAACAAGCCTGCGCCGGCCGCGCCGCGGCTCTGTGGCATCCAGCACTGAAAGTTGAAGCCATTCTCCGTTTCACCTTTCTTTTTCCAATAGCGCGTTGTTGTCCAGGGTAATTGACATCTTGAAAAATTTTTTAAAAACAAACGTGAAATTGGTGACAAAATATAGACAAGGATGTGGTCAATGTTTGGACTGTAGAGTGAGGTGGAATAGGCTGGGACAAGTTTCCCGGCAGCATAACGGCTGCGACATGATTTTATGGAAGGGTTTTGAACTGAGTATTTACGTGTTTTACCCAAGCTAGGGTGAGTTGGAAACTCGGGAGCATAGGTTTAAGGTGAGTGCTCTGAAATTGACAAAGGAACAGAGGCACATTTCCCACACACAAGGTTGTGCGTGTATGGAATGAGCTACCAGAGGAAGTGGAGGAGGCTATTGCACTCAGAAAATTTCAATGGTAATCGGATCAGTTTCTGGATAGGGTGGGTTCAGAGGGATTGAGGCCAAATGCTGGGGAACGGGACTTGTTTAAGTTTGGATATGTGGTGAGCATGGATGAGATACCCCAAAGTATCTGTTTCCACG
The DNA here is from genome assembly GCF_020745735.1 of Hemiscyllium ocellatum. Taxonomy (NCBI): domain Eukaryota; kingdom Metazoa; phylum Chordata; class Chondrichthyes; order Orectolobiformes; family Hemiscylliidae; genus Hemiscyllium; species Hemiscyllium ocellatum. Next base: position 177,624 of record NW_026869160.1, on the reverse strand, counting down.
CGGTGTACCCCAATAACGTTGTGTTTGAAAGGATTACTTTTTAGCGGAGCTTGCCTTCGCAGTCTGTAGCACAATCATTTAGACTGTTCGACTGCTCACGGGAAAGGTAGTATTGTGAAACACTGCAGAAACGAACGACTTCCTTACTTTTGCTGTGACTGACCATACTTCGTGAAGTTTTCCCAGATCCTCAGTTGAGGATTTTTGCTGCTGGAAGTTACCTCAGAAGCCCTGTTAACTCGTAATGTATTGAGCGAATCGCAAACAGAAAGCATTTAACACGGAACACAAACAAAACTGGCATACCTAATGCATGTTCAGACACAGCGAAGCATGAATGCTAAATGTGAGACAGTCCGAGGGCATGAGGCATAAAGTAACCTCACAACTAACAACTGGGCAATTCCAAACTACTCTTTCAAACATACTGCAGCCTTAGTGCACCACCACTTCCCAGACAATGCTGAAAAGAGAGAAAGAAAGAATATAATAAGTATGGGCCATAAAAAAGTGAATTTCACCAATCACAGTCTCGATTAGATTACCTTTCCCTTCCGGTGTCTCCAAGACGGAAATGAAGGAAATGGGAGAAATTCAATAACATATTCAGTGGAAAGAATTTCCCATTCGCCAGAAAGCCAAATAACGATGAATCGACTCAGCGCAGGACTTTGTTTCACAACAGCGATGAAATAACAGTCTCCATTCGGTTCCAGTAAAAACTCAACTTGCCTGGAACGGAAACCAAGCGCTGAGCTGTTTGCGATTTTCTGCAGGGGTGGCGAGCAACCTTAATGACAGCAGAGAGACTTCACAAAATTCCCCTGGAACATCAACGCAGCGGGGATCGAAGCAGCATTTTAACAATGCTGCGGCGGAGGAGCTGACCAGCTGAAACGGCAGTGGTGGGATTCGAACTCGCTAAATACAGGACAGGAGCCTGGATCCAGCGCCTTAGACCGCTCGGCCACACTACCAGACAGCGCCATCTACCAATCCTGCTCCACCATTCAATGGGAAACAGCTGACCATCCAGCTCAGTCTCCTGTTCCTGCTGTGCTCCAATCCCCTTTCATGACTTTACCTCGACCTCATGACCGTACCTGGGCGGCACGGTGGCACAGTGGTTAGCACTGCTGCCTCACCATGCCAGGGACCTCGGTTCAATTCCCACCTCAGGCGACTGTCTGTGTGGAGTTTGCACAGACTTCTCCCTGTGTCTGCGTGGGTTTTCTCCGGGTGCTCCGGTTTCCTCCCACAGTCCAAAGATGTGTGGGTCAGGTGAGTTGGCCATGCTAAATTGCCCGTAGTGTGAGGTAAGGGGTAATGTGGCGGGTCGGTGTGGACTTGTTGGGCCGAAGGGCCTGTTTCCACCACTGTAAGTAATCTAAAAAAAAACTGTATCAAAGTCCTCCTTTGGCTTCATTGCCTTTTGTTCCAGTGACGTTGTGGTGTTACTATGGGGGTGTAGGCAGGGGTAATGTGATGGTGCTGCCTCCTGGAGGTTAAACTCAGCGTCCCTCATCATCCTGCAGTAACATCAACTGGGTTTCAGCAACTAGAGATAGAAACCATTTCCAGGATATGGGCATCACTGGCTCAGCCAGCATTTATTCCCCATCTCTAGTTACCCTTGAGAAGATGGTAGTGAGCTGCTGTCTTGTACCATTCACAGTCCATTTGGGGCAGAGAGACCGAAAATGCTGTCAGGGAGAGTGTTGCAGGATTTTGGCCGAGTGATTTTCTATCTTTGACTCTTCAAACTCTGAGTAACTTAATCACAATCTGCACATGAGTTTGAGATTTCAGTCTGCAAATCTTCACCATCTAGCACCCTGTATAAAGGAATACGTACAGGTTAGAAATTCAGAACAGACAATTCTAGTTTCTCTGTAATATCTTTTTTCCCCTTTCTTCCCCAAAAGCTGAAACCCTCCAGCCCACTTACTCTCTCCCACCATTCTGACTCTGCTGCCCCTAATGTACACCCTCCCCATTCCCATGGAGTTACTGATAAACAGATCCATGCCACCACTTCCCGTCCCTGGTTAGACTCTGCACCCTTTCTGGGTTCACTTCCTTTCCCTTCAGTTGCTGCAAGTCAATAATGTAACAGCAGAATGAAACAAAAGGAAACAGAAAGGGAGGGGGCAGATCCTGGACAGAAGAGGAACCTTCAGGCCGGGAGAATGCGTCAGATCCTTCTTTGTTTCCCATTAGTTGATTCCCACCATTACAATGAATTGGGGGTGGAGAGAGGTCCTACATGAGTGTGGTGACATTTTGACACCCCAACACATCAATACTATAAGTAGATGCATTCCTCCTCCAGCCAATCACAGTGTGAAAAACTTTCCGCAAAGTATACTTACCCAAAGCACATGCTCCAAAACCCGCTCACATTCTGTACGTGTGCAGTGCGGGGTTTCCCCACACACGTGTGGTCCCCGTCTCAGGGATTGTGGGAGTTGTAGGCCTCATGAAGCCACTGGAGCCCTGTCTCTGGAAAGTGAATGAAAAGTGTGGACTGGAGTATGTTGTGTGTAGGATTCCCATTCAGACACACAGAACAAATGGACTGTCACTGAGTTTTACTGAGACACCTGCTTCCACAACCTGATTTTCTGATGTAAGGAACATAGATTCAGCCAACTGGGGCATGGGGTTGTTAATAGGAGGAGCAGATTTTAAGCAGAGGTGGCTCAATGGTTAGTATTGCTGACTCACAGCATCAGGGACCTGAATTGGATTCCAGCCTTAGGTGACTGTGTGGAGTTTACACGTTCTCCCTGTGTCTGTGTGGGTTTACTCTGGGTGCTCCAGTTTCATCCTACAGTCCAAAGATGTGCAGGTTAGGAGGATTGGATATGCTAAATTCCCACAGTGTCCATGCCTGTGCAGGTTAAGCCATTAACCATGGGAAATACAGGGAATGGGGGAGTCTGAATGGGATGCTCATTATAGGGTTGGTGTGGACTCCATGGACGAATACCCTGTTTCTGCACTGTAGGGATTCTATTTTATTCTCATGGAGAAGAATGTACCTTTCTCAATGTGCTGTGAATCTGTGGCATTCCCTATTCAAAATGCAGTGGACGCCAGGACAATGAGCAGATTTAATGAAGAGATACAGATGTTGAATTTGCAATGAGATGAAGGGTGAGAGAGAGCAGGTGGGAAAATCCAGCTGAGACCGAGGTGAGCTCAATCATCACCGTATTAAATGGTGGGGCTGGTTTGAAGGGCTGCACTGCCTCTCCTGTGCCCAGTGCTCATCTTCTTACGGTAATAACTGGAAAGCTGAATCCAAAACTCACCACCTTCACCAAAGGAGATTTTTGGAAAAAGCAGGATAGTCAGGTGGAGTAGTGTTCCAAACTTAGATAGTGAGGAAGCTTGTAGGAGATAATGATTTTGCAATTTTAAACTGAGATGAGTCAAAAATCACACAACAGGTGAGAGTCCAACAGGTGTAATTGGATCATGATGAAAGAGCAACGCTCCAAAATCTAGTGTGCTTCCAATTAAACCTGAAGGACTATAACCTGGTGTTGTGTGATTTTTAACTTTGTACACCCCAGTCCAACATCGGATTCTCCAAATCATGTAAACTGAGGGGAGACAGTGATTTATGGTTTTAGACTGTGTAGTACATTCACACCGTCCAGAATACTCTGTTGTGAATATCCATCCTGTACTTTATTACAAAGCCAAGGTCTCTGATAATGAAAACCAAAACACCCAGGAAACATCCCCTCACCTTGTAATCTGATAAAAGACTTGTGATAAGTATGGTTGAATTTAGAATACAGTTGGAAAGCGGGAAGATTGAATCCAATCCAGATCCTATGCTTAAACAAAGGAGATTACAATAGGATGGGACAGGAGCTGGCTAATGTAGACTGGAAGCAAAGAGTTTAGGGTGGGACAGTTGACAGACAGTGGAGAATTATCAAAGGATATTTCAAACTGCTCAGCAAAAGTATATATCAGGGAAAAGGAAGGACTGTAGGAAAAGGAGTAATCTGCCCTGGGTGGCTCAGGAAATAAGGGAGTCTTATCAAATTGAAATAGAAGGCACACAAATTGGCAAAGAGCAAGGAGAAACTAGGAGATTAGAGAAACTTTAAAGATCAGCAGAACATTAAATGGGATTGGGGGAGACAAGTGATGAGTAGCTGTCCCCAGGGCCAGAATAGCAGTTTGCACTGCTAGAGGGGAACCTATTGTGTGGGGAACATATGGCCTCTGTCATTTTTGAAACACGAAACTGTGACAATAGAGATAATCCTGATCAAGTTCAAAATCACAGCACATTCCTAAAGCTTGTACTTCCAAATAATCCTGTTGGACTATAACCTGGTGGTGTGTTTTTTTTTAAAACTTTGCCCACCCCGCTGTAACACCAGTTCTTCCACATCAGAATCCTGACAGACAGCCCAGCTGAAACTGAAGTGCCTGTCAGATACCTCACTGAGCCACAGGGGCGTGGGGGAGGGGTATGTGGTTTAACCACAAAGTGCTGAGCTGAACTCGACTTTTTAACTGCCATCGCCATGGAGACAATACTGAGAGGCAGCATCCATTCAAAAACACAAACCACAAAGGTATAAGAATGGGAGCCATACATCGGACAAGCGGGGAGTTACCTGATGCTGCCTGGAGGTGTTCTGCATGTACACTATCCAGGTAACTGCCATGTCTCATCAATAAAGACTCAAAGAAGACCTCTCAGAGTTTTGCTAATGTAGTTATTCCTATCCAGCAGGGTTCAGGAATAGGAGTACACAGCAGTCAGTCTTCACAGTGGATGATACGAAGAACATGCCAAGAATTGATAAAGAAACTGGGGAAGGTGAGGAAAAAGAAATAACCATTATCACAAAAGCGTTAGAGCTGGGCAAGCTAATGGAGCTAAAGGTAGATAAGTCTCTTTGCCCTGATGGAATACATCCCAGGGTGCTCCCAGAGATAGCAGGAGAAATAGTAAATATACTTGGAGTCAGAGCCCTACAGCAGAGACAGGCCCTTTGGCCCAAACTGACCAGAATGTCCATCCACACTAACCCCATTTCCCTGCCCTTGGCCCATCTGCTTCTGACCCTTTGCTATCCATGTATTTGTCCAAATGTCTTTTACCTGTTGTTAATGTACCCACCTCAACCACTTCCACTGGCACCTCAGTCCTTATACATACCACCCTCTGTGTAAACCTGTTGCCCCCTCAGCTTCCCTTTTATACTTTCTCCTCTAACCTTCAACTGATGCCTCCACTCCTTGATTTCCTGGGAAAGAGACTGAGTGCATTCACCTTACCCAAGCCTCTCATGATCTTATACACTTCCAGAAAAGATCCCCCCTCTGTTTCCTCTGCTCTAAACAAAAAACAAAAATCCTCACTTATCCAACCTCTCACTATAACTCAGACCCCTGAGCCCTGGCAAAACTTCTTGTAAGTTTCGTCTGCACTTTTTCCAGTTTAATAACTGAAACCTACGTTACATTCATCACATTTCCAGTATTTCCCCATGGCACTGGAACCGACGTGACAACACTAATGGATAAAAAACCATGATCGAGAATCAACTCCTTTACAACAATTCCATCTTCATTGCATTTTCCATGCTGCAGTTATCCTTGTGTCTTTCTGATTGCATGGTTAATTTAAAACTTATCCTCATACAAATCTGTGACTTAATTGTCCCTTGGAAATGTGCCATGTTTTTTCAGACTTTTAAAAGCAAATTAAATCTCTCTCCACAGTCACCACCTTAACATGGACTTGGCTGTGTCTCAGTATTTTTTCCAGACACACTGACATTTGAAATATTTGCCCACGGACAGAATACACACCTTTCCTTCCACATGAAAAGGCCAATGATATTCAGACCGTCACGGATCAAGTAACCATCGGGTCTGAACATGAAGCTCAATTTGAATTTCTCATCCACAAATCTGCCCGTTCAGTACCCGGCAACTGAGAAAACAAGTCACCACCGTTAACACAGGATGGAAATTCATGAGACAATTATAGTATTAAATTGTAGTTTCTTTGTTCCCCCAAAACATTAAATCTCAGTCTCACAATTTCTCTCTTCTGTGAACTGAAATCCAAACCAATCTCCTCACTCCTTTCCTCCACACCTAGCTCTACCTCACTCTCCTCTCTTCGAATTCAGCTTCCTAGCTCCTGCCTGCAGACAAAGAACCAAAAAAAAGGGTGGCATGACAGCACTAGGGTCCCAGGTTCAATTCTCCCTGTACCTGCGTGGGTTGCCTCCGGGTGCTCCGGTTTCCTCCCACAATCCAAAGATGCACAGGCCAGGTGAATTGGCCAGGCTAAATTGCCCAGTGTTAGGTGCATTAGTCAGAGGGAAATGGGTCTGGGTGGGTTACTCTTCCGATGATCAGTGTGGACTGGTTGGGCCGAAAGGCCTGTTTCCACACTGTAGGAAATCAAATCTAATCAAGTCAAATCAATGAGTCTGACTCGGAGCCTCCTGGGTGTTAGTGAATCCTCCCCAAACCTCTCAGGGTTCCCTTCTGGGGCAGAACGCACTGGTTGTTTTTCCACAATCTGGAACCTCTTATTTATTTTCCCCACTCCCATACTCTGAAAAGAATCATCCTGCACACATTGGCCAAAATCATATCTGGTTGAACTAAAATGAATCAAGTTTGAACTTTAATTGCAGGCCCATCTTTGTTCCTTTCCATAACATTCCCGAGTTCTGATAACTTTCTGCAAAATGCTCCCCACACTGATACGCTGACCACTTGTCATGATACCGGGGGAGGGGCCATTCCCCTGGGTCCTGTTCTCAGAGGGAGGAAGGGAGGGAGCTGCCAATGACAGATTAATCCCACACACCCATAGCCTCCCTTCCTGGCACTGACCCAGCCTGCACATACGCCACCAATTGCCCAGCACTGTGCCTGTGCACTTGTCTCCCTTCCTACAGAGCATGCTCCAGATCACACAGGAGCCCTGGTGATTGACAGCAGCTGCTGCCCAATAGGGTGAAGGGGCGGGGCTGGAGGACTGGGACAATGGGATTGTAAACAATGAATGAATGTGGAGGGACACGGGGAATGGACAGGTCAGTGAGGGACAGGAGCAGTGCAGCTGCAGGAGGGGATCCTGAACAAACTGAGCAATGGGAGAGTCTAACAGGAGAGAAACTACAGGAAGGTTCTGTTTGGAGGCTCAGGCAGGGACAGCTGGGATACAGTATGGCCTGGTTGCTTGGGCTTGGGCCTTTTCAAAGATGCTGTTACTCAACCCTGAACCCGATCCTCCTGGCCCAGAGGTAAGGACACGACCACCATTTCCTGGTGGGCTAGTGGAAAGAAGGGAAGATGTTCTCAATCTCACTCACATGGAAACTCCATGAGCTCCTCCCACTTACTGTCGATGGTGGGGATGGAGGAGGCACAGCAGATGGGAGGGGGGTTAGGGTACAGGGACTGCCTTTCCAAAGGAACCCACCTGTGTTGGTGATATTAACAAGATACAATACAAAGTCACTAACACAAAGCTGGTGTACATGAACTTCATCCAGAATATTAACACCTATAACTGGGTGACACAGACCCCAATGTACAGAATTAAGTAGTGGATATTAATAATGGCATTGTGTGTGAGAAATCACGTCTCATGAATTTGAGTCAATTCTTCTGAAGTAACAACAAAGAGGATTGACAGTGCAAAGCGCTGGAGATGAACTACATGGTCTTCAGTAAGGCATTCATCAAGGTTCCCCATGGGAAACCGGTTAGCAAGATTAGATCTCATGGAATACAGAGAGAACTAGCCATTTGGATACAAAACTGGCTCAAAAATAGAATACAGAGGGTGGTGGCGGAAGGTTGATTTTCAGATTGGAGACCTGTGACCAGTGGGGTGTCACAAAGGATCGGTGCTGGATCCACTAATTTTCATAATTTATATTAATGATTTGGATGTGAATATAGGAAGTAATGTTAGTAAGATGACATCAAAATTGGAGGTGTAATGGACAGTGAAGAGGATTACCTCAGATTACAACTGGATCTTGATCAGATGGTTGAATGTGCTGAGAAGTGGCAGATGGACTTTAATTTAGATAAATGTGAGGTGCTGCATTTTGGAAAAGCAAATATTAGCAGGGAGTATACACTTAATGGTAAGGTTCTCGGTAGTGATGCTGAACAAAGAGACCTTGGAGTGCAGGTTCATAGCTCCTTGAAAGCAGAATCGCAGGTAGATAGATTAGTGAAGATGTTTAGTATGCTTTCCTTTATTGGTCAGAGCACGGAGTATAGGAGTTGGGAAGTCATATTGCGGCTGTACAGGACATTGGTTAGGTCACGCTTAGAATATTGTGTGCAATTCTGGTCTCCTTCCTATCAAAACAATTTTGCGAACCTTGAAAGGGGTCAGAAAAGTATTACAGGCATGTTGCCAGGGTTGGAGGATTTGAGCTACAGGGAGACGCTGAATACACCGTTTTCCCTGGAACGTTAGAGGCTGATGGGTGACCTTATAGAGGTTTATAAAATCAGTAGGGGCATGGATAAGGTAAATACACAAGGTCTTTTCCCTGCGGTGGGGAGGAGGTACGATGGGAGGTGGGAGACAGAGGGGGGAGACCAAAAGCGGAGGGTGACGGTTAGTTTGTAGATCTACAACACAACCCTGTTCCTGTTTTCTCCCCATCTCCTTCAAGCCCTCTGAAGGACTCAGCACAAGTGCACAGTCCCTGGACAGTAGAGCTTCAGGGTGACCAAGTGCTGAAGGTTGCATTTGGGACACTGACCTTTATTGTTCTGTGCACTCATCAATAAATGGACCTGGGTTCAATTCCACTGTCCTGGATTCATGTCTGTGGCCACAGACACGCCTGTCTCTGACCCTGACTACTGAATCCCCTGTCACTATAGCTCTGCCATTCTCCTTCCTCCCGTTCTGTGCAGCAGAGCTCTCTGTGGTGTCATGAACCTGGCTGTTGCTGATTTCCCCTGAGAGTCCACCCATTATAGAATCCCAAGCAGTGCACAATATCTGTCTGAGAAGGGGGAATGATTACTGGGGAGTCCTGCACTCCCTTCCTGAGCCTTTTAGTTGATCTGATGGTCACCCATTCCCTTTCTGCCTATGTAACCCTCACCTGCAGTGTGACTAACTCACTAAACGTGCTGCCCATAACATTCTCAGTATTGCTCCACAGTGAGTCCACTCACAGCTCCAGGTCTGAAAAGCAGTTTCCCAGTAGCTGCAGATGGGCACTCATCCTGCACACACAGCCGTCACGGACACTGGAAGTGTCCCTTATTTCCCACAATGTACAAGAGGAGCATACCACGGGTCTGAGGTCTCCTGTCACAACGTCTCTCTAGTTTCAGCTAGTTACTCCCATTAAGAGAATTTAAATGAGTAGCAACTATCTTTCACTTCAAACATTTCCATTACATTCAAAAGCCATTCCCTGTGAATTTCTAGTCAGATCCATGCTCCCCACCAACCCACCGTCCCCTCCCAGCACCTTCATTTGTCACTGCAAGAGATGTAAAACCTGTGCCCACACCTCAAAAGGGCCCTTCCACATCCAGCAGAGATTTTCCTGCGCATCCAAACACCTCACCTATTATGGCCTTTGCTTTCGATGTGGTCTCCTCTCTACTGAGGAGTTGACAAAGAACACCAACTTGCAGAATGTTTCAGGGAACATTTCTGGGATGCATGCACCAACCAACTCCACCATCCTGTGGCCGACCACTTCAACTTCCCCACCCACTCCGCCAAGGACATTCACGTCCTGGGCCACCTCGACCACCAAATCCCAGCCACCCGACGCCTGGAGAAAGAAAACCTCATCTTCCACATTGGGACCCTTTAACCACAGAATCAAGGTTTCCTCATCTCCCCTCCCCTGCCTTATCCAAGATCCAACCCTCCAACTCGACACCACCCTCTTGAACTGTCCCACCTGTCCATCGTCCTTTCCAATTATCCACTCCACCCTCTCTCCATTACCCTCCACCTACATCTACCTATTGCCTTCCTAGCTCCCTTCCCACCAACCGGACCCACCCTTCTTATTTATCTCTCAGCCCTCTTACTCCCTCCCACCCCACCCAATCCCGGCATTCCTGATAAAAGGAATATGCCGAAAACGTTGATTCTCCTGTTCCTGAGATGCTGCCTGATCTGCTGTGCTTTTCCAGTGCCACACGTTAACACAAGCTGGAAGAACAACACCTCATCTTCTACTTGGGGACCTTGCACACCTCTATCCCCAGTATCAAATTCAATAATTTTGCGTCCTGAACTCTCCAATGTCCTAGCGCCCTAGCCTCTTAACCCACACACAAGGCCTTGTTATCACATAGCCTGCCATTACACATTAGCTATAGTTAGCCACGAACAGTCCCCAGAAACAGCTATTCACCCTCCCCCAGCCAGATCGTTATCCACTCCTTTGTCCAACTGCTCTTGGACTATATTAACACCTATCATTTACTCCTTAACCCCTACCTTCTGCATATAAACCGACATTAATTTTCAGTAACATCAGTTCTGAGGAAGGGTCAGCGGATCCAAAATGTTAACTCTGATTTCTCTTCACAGATGCTGCCAGACCTGCTGAGTTTTACCAGTACCTTCTGGTTGTTGTGCGAGATTTACAGCATCCGCAGTTCTTTTGGTTCTAATTTACCAGGAATTTCTAATTCAGGTCTAGCAGCCTAAAACTGTGCGTTTATAAACCCTCCCAGTCCACAATAGCTCCATTTCTTCCCCAGACTTTGCAGTCTCTCCCACTCCCTTCACACTCACTAGGTCCCCCCCCCCCCTCCTCACCGTGACACTGTGCCTGCACAGCTCATGGCCATGTGTTGGCCTGCTGGACCCACCCCAATTCACTCCCATTGGCTGGAGGATCACACCAATTTCCTATTGGTCTGAAGCTGCTGTCAATCACCCGGGCCCCATTGTGACATGAGTGGGCTCCTCCCAAGAGCATCGGATGCTGAGGGGTGACCTCATAGAACTTTATAAAATCATGAGGAGTATGGATGGGAAAAATAGACAAGGTCTTTTCCCTGGGGTGGGGGAGTCTAGAACGAGAGGGTGTAGGTTTAAGGTGAGAGGGGAAATATTTAAAAGTGACCCAAGAGGCAACTTTTTTCACACTGAGATGGGTGCCTGTATGGAATCTTCTGTTCAGGAAAGTGGTGGAGGCTGGTACAGTTACACCATTCGGCATCTGGATGGGTATGTGAATAGGAAGGGTGTAGAGGGATATGTGCCAAATGTTGGGATATCTGGTCGGCATGGACCAGTTCGACCAAAGGGTCTAATTCCATGCTGTATGTCTCTATGACTCTACCCTGGGATAAGCTTCATCATTCACAGTGAATGGGGCAGTAACACAGAGGACAAGGGTTTGGGGCTATTCAGCTGTACTGGCCGCTCTGGACATGGTGCCAGTCTATCCCAACTCACCTCCCATTTGTCTGTAGACCTCCAAATCCTTCCTTAAAAAAGTTACATTCTAAATTCGTTTTCTCAATAACTACTGGATCTGCATCCAGCTGGCGGACAAACTGTTCCAGATGCTCAGAACTTAGTGAGTACAATAATCTTCACATTTTTAACCTATTTTATTAGCCATTTACCTGAAGGTAGTTACTCAAAATTGTGACGTTAATAATTTCTCCCTCTGTCTCTCTGTAAATTAAATATCCTGGAAAGAAATCTGCTCCTGGTCGAAATTCCTGCCTAACCTTCTCAGCTCCAAGAAGAATTAGTTGATCTTCTGCTAACTCTCCATAAAATAGAAACCCATCTTAATTTTAGTAGTGCCATAAAGATGTACAGCAGAGAAACAGACCCTTCGATCCAAAACTTGTCCATGCTGACCAGATATCCTAAATTAATCTCATCCCATCCACCAGCTCTTGGCGTATATCCTTCTAAACTTTTGCTAATCACATACAACATCTCAAAGGCATAATTGGGTAATTGTACCAGCCTCCACACTTTCTCTGGCAGCTCCTTCCACACACGTACCATGTTCAGCTGGAAACATTGCCCCTTAGATCTCTTTTCAATCTTTTCCCTCACACCTGAAGCCTGTGCCCTAAGCTTTGGACTCACATATCCTGGGAATAAGACCCTGGGATTTCACCCTATCCTTGCCCCTCACAACTGTATCCGATGCTCCAGGGGAAACAGCCCCAGCCTATTCACCCTCTACCTATATAGCTCAAACCCTCAAACCTGGCAACATCTTTGCACATCTTTTCCGAACCCTTGCAAGTTTCACAATATCATTCCGATAGCAGGGAGACCAGGACTGAAAGCAGAATTCCAGAAGTGGATGAATCAATGTGCTGTGCCGCTGCAAAATGACGTCCCAACTTCACTACTCAAATGTACTGACCAGTAAAGGCAAGTACACTAAACACCTTCTTCACTACCCTGCCTATGATTCCACTTTCAAGGAACTATGAATCTGCACTCCAAGGTCTCTTTGTTCAGCAACACTCCCCAGGACCTTCCCATTAAATGTATAATTCCTGCCCTCATTTGCTTTTCCAAAATGGAGGATCTCACATTTATCTGAAATAAACTCGATCTGACAATCCTCAGCCCATTTGATTGAAGTCCCATTGTACTCTGAGTTAACCTTCTTCGCTGTCCAGTACACCTCAAATTTTGATATCTACTGTAAACCTATTAACTATACCTCATATATTCACAGAAATCATTGATATAAATGATGAAAAGCAGTAGACCTAGCACCGATCCTTACACCATATTGCTCATCACAGGCCTCCAGTCTGAAAAGCACTATCCTCCGTCCCCAACCTTCCCGCCAATTTGTATATAATAGCTGGTTCTCTCTGCATCCCATGGTGTCTAACTTGCTAACCAGTCTGTTATGTGGACCTTTTTGAATGTCTTTCTGAAGTCCAAGTTAGTGCTGTATGTACAAAGCCATGCTGACTATTCCTAATCACTTCTTACCTTTCCAATTACATATAAACCTGTCCTTCAGAATTCCTTCCAACACCTTGTCTGCCACTACCCTCAGGCTCAGCGGTGTATTGTTCCCTGGCCTTTCCTCATCACCTTTCTCAAATAATGGTGCCTGTCTTGCAGCACCTCACCTGTGGCTATCGGTGGTAGAAATATCTCAGCGAGGGACCCGAAAATCACTTCCCTAACTTCCCACAAAGATGTGACATACACCTGATCAGGTCCCACAGATTTACTCAGCTTTCTGTATAAGACATCCCGTACAACCTCCTCTGTAATATGGACAGTTGTCAAGATATCACTATTTATTTCTCCAAACTCTCTAGCTTCCATATCCTCTTTCAGTAAAAGCTGACATGAAATCCTTGGATAGTATCTCTCCCACCTTCTGTGGTTCCACAGACAGCCTTGTTGATCTTTGAGGGTCCCTATTCTCTGCCTGGTTACTCTTTTGTCCTTAGTGTTTGGTAGAATCTCTTTGGATTGTCCTTAAACCTCTTTCCCCCCCAAAGCTATCTCTTGTAGCCTTTTTGCCCTCCTGTTTTCCCTCGAGTGTACTCCTATTGCCCCTATACTCTGAGGGATTCATTAAAACCCAGCTGTCTGTACCTGCCATATCCCTCCATCTTTTTGACCAGTCCCTCAATTTCTCTAGACACACAGCATTCCCTACACCTACCAGACTTGGCCTTAACAGGAACATACTGTCTATGTACTCTTGTTGTCTCATTTTCACAGGCCTATGGAGGCAATCGCAGATGAGGACATGGAAACAGTCATTCTCAGTAAAGAGGTAGTGTTGGGAAAGATAACAGCCCAAAAGTACATGGGTCTCCTGGCCGTGATGGAATGCATCCCAGGGGACTAGAAGAGATGGTGAAGGGTGCATTGTCCTTCCTTGCTAGAGGGATAGTTATGCTGCAGCTGTACAGGGTGCTGGTGAGGCCACACCTGGAGTACTGGAATACAGGTTTGGTCTCCTGACACTGGAGGGGGTGCAGAGTAGGGTCACTAGTTTGAGTTGGGAGTTGAGAGGGATGGTGTATGTGGAGAGATTGAATAGACTGGGACTATACTTGTTGGAATTTAGAAGAATGGGAAGTTGTATTGGAAAAAATAAAATTAAGAAGTGAATAGATAAGATAGAAGCAGGGAGGTTATTTCCACTGGGAGGTGGGTCAACCTAGAGAGCACAGCGTCAAAGTAAGGGGGTATCTGATTTAGGACAGAGTTGAGGAGGAACTTCTTCAGCTAAAGGGTTATGAATCTGTGGAATTTCCTGCTGAGTGTAGCAGTTGACGTTATCAACTTGAATGTCTTTAAGGCAAGATGTAGATTTGCAAACAGGAAAGCAATTAAGGGTTATGGTGAGAGAACAGGAATGTGGAGCTGAGGCCATGAAAAGATCAGCCCTGATCTTATTGAATAGCAGAGCAGGTTTGACGGGCCAGATGGCCTACCCCTGCTCCTATTCCTTCTGTTCTTATGTTCCCACTTTCCAGCCGTCCCTTTGCCTGGGGTTGCAAAGAAATATTGAAAGTTCTCGCCTTGTACCGTCAAAATTCACCTTTGTCCAATTTTGAACACCAGCTTTTAGATCTGGTCTATTATTTTCTGCAACTATTTTAAAACTAGTAGAATTATTGTCAGAGAATCCCAAGTGTGGAAGCAGGCCATTCGGCCCATCACATCCACACTGACCCTCACAGCCTCCTATCCTACCATTGTAACGCTGCATTTCCCAAGGCCAATCCACATAGCCTGCACATCCCTGAACATTATGGGCAATTCAGCCTGGATTATCCACCAAACCTGCACATCTTTGGTCTGTGGGAGGAAACCAGAGCACCTGGACGAAACCTACACAGACAACCTCAATGAGGTATCATCCTGTTCTTATTTCCCAGTTCCACCCAAGTAATTTCAACGGGCGAACCCCCATGAATATCCTCGCTAAGCACAACAATAATGTTATCCCAAATCAAAAACACCATCCCACCTTCTCTCTTATCCCCCTTTCTATCCTTCCTCTTACATCTATTCCCTGGAACATTGAGCTACCTGTCCTTTCCAACCTAAGCCACGTTTCTGTAATGCATACTATATCCCAGTCCCATGTTCAAAACCATATCTGAAGCTCATCTGCTTTCCCTGTAAAACCTCTTGCATTGAAATAAAGGCAGTGCAGTGCTATCAAAAGGACAGACTGATGGGCAGAGGGGGTGGGATGGCCCTATTGGTGAGGAATGACGTTCAGTCCCTTGCGAAGGGGGAGATACAGAATCAGGAGATATAGAGTCAGATTGGAGGGTGGCTAATGTTGTCCCACTTTTCCAGAAAGGTGGGTGAGAGAAAACAAGGAATTATAGACCGGTTAGCCTGATGTCAGTGGTGAGAAAGACGCTGAGTCAATTACAAAAGATGAAATTATGGCTCATTTGGATAGCAGTAATAGGATTCCTCAGAGTCAGCATGGATTTACAAAGGGGAATATACTGACTTGGATTGAAAATTGGCTGGCTGACAGGAAGCAAAGTGTAGTGATAAACGCTTCCTTTCGGAATGGCAGGCAGTGACTAGTGGGGTACCACAAGGTTCGGTGCTGGGACCGCAGCTGTGTCCTCGGTCCTGGGACCGCAATATACATTGATAAAATAGATGAACACATTAAAAGTAATATTAGCAAATTTGCTGATGACACAAATCTGGGTGGCAGGGTGAAATGTGAGGACAATGTTATGAGAATACAGGTTAACTTGGTCAGGCTAGGTGAGTGGACGGATGCATAGCAGATGCAGTTTAAGGTGAATAAATGTGTGGTTATCCACTTTGGAGGCAAGAACAGGAAGGCAGATTACTATCTAAAAGGAGTCATGTTTTGTAAAGGGAAGTACAACGAGATCTCGGTGTGTTGTACATCAGTCAATGAAAGCAAACATGCAGGTACAGCAGGTAGTGAAGAAAGCTCACTGCATGCTGGCCCTCATAACAAGAGGAATTGAGTATAGGAGCAAAGAGGTCCTTCTGCAGCTGTACAGGGCCCTGGTAAGACCGCACCTGGAGTATTGTGGGCAGTTTTGGTCTCCACATTTGAGGAAGAGCATTGTGGCTATTGAGGGAGTATTGGGTAGGTTCACGAGGACAATTCCCGGAATGATCATATGTTGAAAGATTGGAGCGACTGAGCTTGTATACACTGGAGTTTAGAAGAATGAGAGGGGATCTGATTGAGACCTACAAGATTATTAAAAGGTTGGACACTCTGGAGGCAGGAAGCATGTTTCCATGGATGGGTGAGTCCAGAACCAGAGGATGCAGGTTAAAAATAAGGGAGAGGCCATTTAGAAGAGAGTTGAGGAGAAACGTCTTCACCCAGAGAGTAGTGGACACATGGAATGCACTGCCCCAGAAGGCAGTGGAGGCCACGTCTCTGGATAGTTTCAAGAAAGAGATGGATAGAGCTGTTAAAGATAATGGAATCAAGTGTTACGGAGATAAGACAGGAACAGGATACTGATTGTGGATGGTCAGCCATGATCATAATGAATGGTGGTGCTGGCTCAAAGGGCAGAATGGCCTATTCCTGCACCTATTGTCTATTGTACCTTGTCAGTCCGACCTCATTCTGTGCCTTGCCCTTGCCTGTCTAACTTCTCAACTGTACCAGCCTCAGACTTCCCTCCTTTCTCACTATCTCTTTAGGTTTACCCCCATGCCCTCACTGGTTTAATGCCTCCCAAGCAGCACTAGCAAATCTCCCTGCTTGGATATCAGACACCTTCCAATTCAGGTGTAATCCATCCGTCTTATGCACGTCACCTCTCCCCCAGCAGAGATTCCAATGATCCAAAAATGTGAATCTTTCTCCCCTGTATCAGATCCTTGGCCACGCATTCATCTGCTCTACCCTGCTATTCCTGCTCTCGCTAGCATGTGGCACCGGGAGTAATCCAGATATTACTACCCACCACAATCTGCTTATTATTCTCCAGGCTAATTTGCTATATTCTCTCATCAGGACTTCATCCTTTTCTCTTATGTCATTGGTACCAATGTACAGCGACCTCCCACTGATCATTCTCCCCTTTCAGAATATTCTGCACCGTCGGAACCATCCTTCACCCAGGCAGTAGGGAGGCACCACCCCATTCTGATGTCTCACTATCAGCTACAGAAACTGCAGTCTGTGCTGCAGACTAGAGAGCCCCCTATCACCATCGATCGCGTGGAACCTGTTATACCTCACATTACACTAGATTCATTACACTAGTAACTTGGCTATCAGTGCGATATTCCCCTGAGAGTGTGACCCCCGATGCTTTCGAGAACAGTATACTGGTTTGAGATGGAAATAACCACAGGAGACTCCTGCACTACTTGCCCTCCACTCCTACCTTTCCGAGAGGAAACCAATCTCCCTGACTGGATCGGCAGTTTTCCTACCTTTCTGAAACCGCCACCTATCTCACCTCCCCCCACCCCCCCAACCCCCGGCTCCTGTAAATTCTTCATTACCTTTAACCATCGCTCCATCTGATCCATGAAATCCTACAGGATTTGCATCCTCACTTCCTGCAGACAATCAGGATCATTGAAACTTTCCTTAATCTCCTACATCCAACAGGAAGAGCACATCACTGTACAAATGGCCATCTCTGCACCTTAACAGTCCACAGACCCAGAAAAAGGCACACAGTCTTACAGCTTTACAAAACACGACTCTAGAATAAATTAGTACCAGTATTTTATATTAAAAAAAACTTAATCAAAGTATCATAAGATGTGTATTTAAAGAAATAAATCGTCGCCCTACTGAATGTTGTAGCTTTACTAAAATAAAACAGACTAAGATTTGTCTTTGAAGAGACCGAAACTCACTGAGCTGTGAGTCACAGATGAACAGCACGAAACAGAGCCTTCGGTCAAATTTGTCCATGCCGACCAGATAATCTTATCCCTCTTGCCAGCACCTGGGCCACATCCCTCTAAATCTTTCCTATTCATGTCAAGTATCCAAATGCCTTTAAAATGCTATAATTGTCAGCCTCCACCACTTCTTCTGGCAGCTTATTCCATACACGCACCACTCTCTGCGTGAAAAAGTTGCTCCTTAATTCCCTTTTATATCTTTCCCCTCTCACCCTCAACCTATGCTCTCTATTTCTGGACTCTCCTACTCAGTGAAAAGACCTGGTCTGTTTACCGTATCCGTGCTACCAATGAGTTTATAAACCTCTATGGAGGTCACCCCTCACTCTCTGATGCTCCAAGGAAAGAAAGCCCCAGCCTTTTTGCTCTCTTCCTGCAGCTCAAACCCTGACAATACCCTTGTAAATCTTTGTTGAACCTCTTCAAGTTTCACAACATCCTTCCGATTCACGGAGAACAGAATTGCACACAATATTCCAAAAGAGGCCTAACCAATGTCCTGTACATGACCTTCCAACTTCTATACTCAATGCTCTGATCAATAAAGGAATGTATTCCAAACACTTTCTTCAATATCCTATCTACCTGCAACTCTCCGTTCAAGGAAATATGAACCTGCACTGCAAGATATTTTTGTTTGTCAACACTATTTAGGAATTTGGCACTAAGTGTATTAGTCCTGTTAAGATTTGCTTTTCCAAAATGCAGCACGTCACATTTATCTGAATTAAACTCCATATGCCACTTCTCAACCATCTGAACAACATCCTGTTGTAATTTGAGGTACCCTCTTCGCTGTCCACTATACTTCCAATTTTGGTGTCATCTGCAAACTTATCAACTGTATCTCCTATGCTCATATCTAAACCATATATATATAAATGACGAAAAGTAGTGGACCCAGCACTGATCCTTGCTGCACTCCACTGGTCACATGCCTCCAATCTGAAAAACAACCCTCCACCACCATCCTGCCTTCTACATTTGAGCCAGTTCTATATCCAAACGGTGAGTTCACCCTATATTCCATGAGATCTAACCTTGCTAACCAGTCTTCCATGGGGAAGCTTGTCGAGCAGCCTTACTGAATTCCATTGATCATGCCCACCTCTCTCCCCTCATCAATCCTGTTTGATACATCTTCAAATAACTCAATCAAGTTTGAGAGATAGGATTTCCCACGCACATAGTCATGCTGACTATCACTAATCAGTCCTTACTTTTCAGAATACATGCACATCTTGTTCCTCAGGATTCCCTCCAACAACTTGCCCAGCATCAATATCAGGCTCACGGGTCGATAGTTCCCTGGCTTGTCCTTACCACCTTTCTTAAATAGCGGCACCACATTAACCAACCTCTAGTCTTTCGGCATCTCACCTATGATAATTGATGATACAAATATCTTAGCAAGAGGCCCAGCAATCACATCCCCAGCTTCCCTGAGTTCTCGGGTACACCTGATCAGGTGCTGGGGATTAACCAAGCTTTACAGGTTACAAGACACCCAGCATGTCCTCCTTTGTAAGATGGACATATTCAACATCTCGACATCTATTTCCCCACATTCTATATTGCCCATGTCCTTCTCCACAGTAAACACTGATGCAAAATATTCAGTTAGTATCTCTCCCATCTCCTGCGGCTCCACGCATAGGCTACCTTGCTGATCCTTGAGGAGCCCTTTTCTCTCTCTGGAGTTACACTTTCGTTCTTAATGTATTTATAAACACCCTTGGGATTATTCATAACTCTATTTGACAAAGCTATCTCATGTCCCCTTTTTGCCCTCCTGATTTCCCTCTTAAGTATACTCCTACTGTCTTTAATGCTCAGGGTTTTTTTTTGGATTGGAATAAATGCAAAACATTACATCTTGATAAAACAAACGAGGGCAGACTTACACTAATTAAAACAGGGCCTCGAGTAGTGATATGGAACAAAGAGGCCAAGGGGTTCGGATCTTTCACGTCTGTGTCACATGGAGACAGGGTGGTTAAGAAGGTGCTTAGCACACTTGCCTTCATTGCTCAGACCGCTGAGTACAGAAGTTGGGACGTTATTTTGGATGTTGTGGAGGCCTTTTCTGGAATTCTGTGTCCAGTTCTGGTCATGCTGATATCGGGAGGACATTATGTATTTGGAGTGGATTCAGAAGTGATTTCCCAGGATGTTGATGGGAATGGATAGCTTGAATTCTAAGCAGAGGCTGGATAGGCTGCGACTTCTTTCACTGGCGCGCAGGAGGCTGAGGAGCGACCTTATTAGACTCAAATCATGGAGGGGTGGTATCAGTAATGTGAACAGCAGGTGTCCTTTCCAGGAAGGGACGCGTTTCAAGACTGGGGACATAGCTTTTAAGGTGACAGCAGAATGGCTTTAAAAACGTGTTCGGGAATTTTTTGTTTATTTTTGTTCAGACAATGGTTTGTGTGTGGAATGAACTATCAGAGGAAGTGGTAGTTGTGAATCAAATTACAATTTTAGGGTGGCACAGTGGCTCAGTGATTAGCCCTGCTGCCAGGGCCCCAGGTTCGTTTCCAGCTTTGGACAACTGTCTCTGTGGGAGTTGCACATTCTCCCAGTGTCTGCATGGGTTTCTTCCAGGGGCTCCAGTTTCCTCCCTAATGAGAGAGCAGCCCTATGGTCTGGGAGGACAATGCTGCCTTTACCTTTTACACAGTGATGCCACTGTGTCTCTGGGGTGGGGAGAGGGAATGCTGAAGGTGGGGGATGGGACACCACTCAGGCACAGTGCTTTGTCCTGGAGGATGTTCACTTCCTTTAATATTGTTGGGGGCTGCACTGATGCAGGCAAGTGGAGAATGTTCCAACACAATCCACATGTGTACCTTATAGAGAGCAAACAGACATTGGGGAATCAGGGGTTTGGGGAAACTGAGGTTGTTCTCCTTGTAGCAAAGGCAATTGAGGGAAGTTGTGACAGAGGGTTTAGAAAGTTACACGTTATAATAATCAACCTTACGCCCATCAGCTCATTCTACAAGGCTTACAGGACACACATTAAAGGTTTTGGAAGATTCAAAGGAGAACTTTTATGCAGCAAATGGGATTCAGATGGAATACAATACTCACACACAATGCGAATATCCAGGTCCTGATGAACTGACTAATTCAATCAAAGTTTGGTGTTACAATGACTGAGATTACCATCTGAATGTCCACCTGTAGTATCCTGTAATACACGTTTATAAAATCCGTCACTGTCAGTTCAGGTTAGAATCTCACACCATCCCCTCCTCCTGGCCCAGGATGACTGGACACATTACTCCTTGTGGAGGTCAGCAGTCAGTTCAGATGGAAATCTATGTGGGTTTCTAGGAGTTTCCACCTTGGGACTTCATGTGACTGAACAGGGCAGATCTTTGACACACGGGACAGAATGTTCCCGGAGTCAGTGAGATGTGGAGAGCAGGATTGGCTTCTCATTTTTTCCTTCCGTGCTACCGCTGTGCCTCATCAATAAGACATGGGATGTGAAAGACTCATGCAGCTCGATGGTCAGAATGGAGGCAACTTGCCCAATGGGCAGCAAGCTCCTCCCATAGAGTATCTCTAAAAACAGAGCAACTCTGCAGGCTTCACATTGCCCAGTGCTCCCAGTAAATGTTTAGAAGGCGGGGGGGGGGGGGGATCTCCTAGAGAAGGCGTAACTGTAAAGTTCTAAGAGGATTGTGAAGAGTGAGAGATGCACAGGAGAAGGGGTCAACAAGTTGTCAGATGGAGTATAAGTTGAAAAAATGCAAAGTCGGTAATTTTGGAGGGGATAATAAGGAAAAGAGTGCTATTTACATGGTGGAAACTGTAGAAAGCTGCACCACAAAGGCACCGGGGGAAAATTGTGCAGGAAACACTGAAAGCTAGCAGATTCTGAGTCAGTCACGAAATCAAGGGCTCTGTTTCAGATTCATCAAGTTTAAGGCAACGCCGACACGGTAAGGGGTTTCATTAATAATGGAGTTGGAGGTAAGGTGGAGACAAGCAACATTTTAGAGATTGGAATTCCTGGTGTTTATGATTGTGTAGATGTCTGATCAAAAAGTCACCTTGGGGTTACAGATATAACAGCAATATTGTGATGAGTCTAGTCTAGTTCTGCCTCAGACTGCACCCAGCGAGAGGGAGGGGCTCAGCAGGAAGGGAAAGGAATTTGTAATAGCAACTGAAGGTAATGGGTTTAACCGTAACAATATTTCATTGTAGGAAATTGCAGTTAATCGAGTAGTGGGAATGCGATAAGCAGTTTGGTAACTGAGTAACAGTGGAGCAACGGAGAGGGATGATGGGGAGGGAGAGCTAGGCATCGTCAGTGTACATGTGAATCCTCACACTGTGCTTTTAGACGATGTCACCTCCTGGCAGTATGTAGGTGAGATACAGGAGAGAGCAAGGATAGATCCTTCAGCGACACCAAATACAAGGAATTCAGAAAGGAAAGGGAGAGTGGAGATGGAGCAGGATTTACAAATGATGGTGAGGTCAAACGTTAGTTATTTGCAGAATGGATGAGAAGGACATAACCAGAAAAGACAGACAGACAGAACAAGGAACAATATCTGTGAATTGGCGAGGGGGTTGTGATGAGGAGGAAACAGAATTGGAATGTCTGTGGTTTAGCGAGACTAGTAAAAGATCAAGATGAGCTCTGATAAGGCTTGACAAGAGACTGGAGAAAATTGCAAGTTTGGGACAAAAATCAGGAACACAATGTGAGGTAGTTTGTCTCGTTGGGCTAGTGGGAGGGAGGGAAGCAGCAGAGGCAGTTGATCGGATTGTCTCAGTCTTAGTGACAGAGAAACTCCATGTGCTCCTTGCTCTTGTTGTTGGAGAGAAGGATGAAGGAGACAGGGTGATGGGCAGTGTTTTACAAAGAAACAAAAACAGGGTTAGTGATATTTAAAATGAGTGAACAAACCTAATGTATTTAACTTTTATCCAGAATATTAAAATGTACAACTGAAGTCCTTGTTCAAATCGCATATTGGCAAATGGTGGAATCTGAATTCAAGAAAAAAATAACTGGAATTAGGAATCTCCTGATCTCCATGGAAACATTGTCAATGGCGAAAAAAATCCTGCCAACCTGACAGTCGCCCAATAAGCTACTCACTGTATTAATCACTGCAAAGTCTCAACAAAGGAATGAAACTGGATGGACCACTTGGCATCTAACAAGGCATTAGGAAATACAACCACAGAATCAGCCCTCTTGACTCTGCAACATCCTGCTCACTAACATCCGGGTTTTTTTTTGTGCCAAAACGTGGCGAGCTGTCTCACAGACTAGTGAAAGAAAAGCCTGACAAAGTCATACTCACAGAGTCATCCCTTACAGATAATGGCTAGACACCAACGTCACCATCCCTAGATGTCGAGTGTGCGATGATGGAAAACACAACAGGTCAGGCAGCATCTGAGGAGCAGGATAATCGACGATTCAAGCCTAAGCCCTTCATCAGCCCGACCTGCTGTGCTTTTCCAGCACCACACTCTCGACTC
This sequence comes from Hemiscyllium ocellatum, assembly GCF_020745735.1. Taxonomy (NCBI): domain Eukaryota; kingdom Metazoa; phylum Chordata; class Chondrichthyes; order Orectolobiformes; family Hemiscylliidae; genus Hemiscyllium; species Hemiscyllium ocellatum. The sequence continues at coordinate 154,151 of NW_026869160.1, read as the reverse complement.
TGATCTCCAGCATCTGCAGTCTTCACTTTCTCCTGAAATCTCTGGATATGTCCTGTCCCACCAGCAGTACAGACCAGGCAAAGGTGATGGCATAGTGGTGTACACACAGGAACCATTTGCCCTGGGAGTACTCAGCATTGACTTTGGACACCAGGAAGTCTCATGGCTCCTGCTGATTACCACGTACCGTGCTCCCACGGCTGATGACTCAGTGCTCCTCCATGTTGAACAACACCTGGAGGAAGCACTGAGGTAATAAATGGTGACAAGCCTACTCTGGGTACAGGATTTCAATGTCCTCTACCAAGAGTAGCTCAGCAGCAGGATTACTGACTGAGCTGGTCGGTTCCTCAAGGACATAGCTGCTCAACTGGGTTTGCAGCAGGCAATAACGGAACCAGCAAGAGGGAAAAACATACTGGATCTTATCAGCATGTATCTGCCAGCTGCAAATGTATCAGTCCATGACAGTATCGGTAAGAGCGACCATCCCACAGTCTTTTTGGAGACAAAGCCTCATCTTAAAGTTGAGAAAAACCTCCATTGAGCTGAGTGGTACTATCACCGTGCTAAATGGGACAGATGTAGGAACTCAAACTGGATCTCTCTGAGGCACTATGGGATAACAACAGCAGCAGAACTGTACTCCAGCACAATCTGTAACCTCATGGGTTTGTACATCCCGCACTCACCCATCACAATGGACAGGAAAGGAGGGCATGCCATGAGCAGCACCAGGCATACCTAAAAATGCAGTGCCAACCTGTTGAAGCTACCAAACAGGACCATCTGCATTTTAAACATCATCAGCATCAGGCAACAGAGCTAAACGATCCCACAACCAATGGATCAGATCAGAATTCTGCCACACCCACTTGTGAATGGTAATGGACAATTAATCAACTTGTTGCAGGAAGCACAACAGATATCCCCACCCTAACTAACGGAGGGATCTCACACATCCGTGCAGCATTTGCAGCAATTCTCAGCCAGTTGCAAAGTGGGTTGATCCATCTCAGCCTTCAACAGTGGTTTCCAAAATCACACACGTGAGTTTTAAGTCAGTTTGATTTAGTTCGAATAATACCAAGAAATGGTTAAGTAGTGTAAAGGCTATGGGTCCTGCTAACATTCTGGCAATTATACTGATAACTTGTGCTCCAGAACTTGCCACCCACAAAGCCACGTACCCATCCAGCACTGGCATTGACTGACAATGTGGAACATTGCCCAGGGATGTTCAACACAAAAGCACAGGTCAACTCCAACCCAGGCAATTTCCCTCGATCAGCAGTAAAGTGATGGAAGTATTCATCAACAGGGCTATCAAGCAGCAGCTGCTCAGCAACAGCCAACTGAGTGACAGTCATTTTAGGCTCCACCAGGGCCACTCAGCTCCCGATTGTGTTACCACCTGATTCACAACCTGACAACCAGCTGAATCCCAGAGGTGAGGTAAGAGTGACAGCCCAGTCCCACTCCAACACCACTATTTCTAGCTGATTCCACCCTCATCTCAGCTCATATACTGAAACTCTCATCCATCGTGTGTTATCTCCAGACTTAAATTATCCAAACACACTCCTGGCCAGCCTCCCAAATTCAACCTCTCTGTAATCTCAAGAAAAATTGAAAGCTCTATCGCCCACGTGCTCACTTCTCCCCAAACATGTTCATCCGTCAAAAGGCTCCTATAAGCAACAACAATTTAAAATTCTCATTCTTGACTTGATTCCTGGCTGTTCTCATCCCTAGCTCCATGCACCACACATCCTTTGAGACCTCGTCAATCCATTTACTTCGAGACTCCCAATGATTTGTTAATTCATTACTTCAACTGTGTGGCTGATTCTACAGTTGCCAAGCAACATGATCTGGAATTTGCAGACAAAACATCACAGGTCTGCTTTCCACTTTAAGACATCCCTCAAAACCTGCTTTTTGGCAATGCTTTTGGTCACCTGACCTAATATCTCCATCTCTGGCTTTATATCTAAAGTTCTCAATCGTATTTTTGTGAAATTATAAGCATGATAATAAAATTACAAACTGTTCTTGATTTGGACATTATCTTCAAATCATCACTGTTGCTGTAATGAATAATCTGTAATGTCTCTTACCCAACCACATTGTGGGAGCACCTTCACCACACAAACTGCAGCTGTACAAGAAAGTCAAACATCACCCTCTCCCCAGGCAACAGGGCTTTGGCATTAATCACTGTTATCTGTGGAAAGAGAAACACAGTTCAAGGGGGTGCAAAATGCATGACAGGGAATGAAAGTGGTTCAGAATTTGATAGTCAGAAACTGAAGGAAAATACACTTGCTTATTGGAAAAAAGAATTCTTGACTCATAAATATTCAAGACAAAATAATCTGATAATAGAGCAGCACATGGTCAGGGGCTGGGCCACGTGAAAAACTCATTTACAAATGGTCTATAAAAGTAATAATACAGTACTAAACAGACCAAAAATACCCCCATGGTTGGAGACTGAGGAAGCTAGACATTGACAAAGTGGTCCTGAGGGAGCCCAGAGGTGAATCAGAGCAGGATTGGCTGCTGTCATCACAATGACTCTGTACTGGAGAAAGGCTGCACATGCGCCTGGCTGCACCTTGCCCCCTACAAAGATGGCGGCCCGCACGTGTCCAGTGAATCGTTGTCCCGAATAAAGATGGCGGCGCTCACTCAGGCCTGCAGCCGCTGAGGCAATTCCCCATTTACTGCAAACACGGGACTGGGACGTTCAAATTTGTTTGTAAAATCTCTCTGCTCATAGCAACACAGCTTTTCTCCCGTTTCCCTGTTTATTTCTTTCCTTACCGTCTCCATTCTCTACAAAACTTCCCGAGCTTTCATTACAGCGACTCTGCGTTGGGCGCGAGGGTGATCACATGGTTTACTTTAGCTCCGCCCTTCATTCACTGTGATTGGTTGGAGGATCAACCTCCCTCAAGGTCCTCCAGCTCCGCCCACCGTCCTTTCATTGGTCCGGTGCTGACATCAATCACCCGGGGGGGGGGGGGGGGGGTCACTGTTGGTTGGAGCATGCGCAGTGTGTCCTGCTTGTGCTGAGATGTTGGGTCATGTGATGGGAGGTAACAACAATGACTGCAGATGCTGGAACCCAGATTCTGGGTCAGTGGTGCTGGAAGAGCACAGCAGTTCATGCAGCATCCAAAGGGCAGAGACATCGACGTTTCTGGCAAAAGCCCTTCATCAGGAATAAAGGCAGTGAGCCTGAAGCGTGGAGAGATAAGCGAGAGGAGGGTGGGGAGAAAGTAGCATAGAGTCCAATGGGTGAGTGGGGGAGAGGATGGAGGTGACAGGTCAGGGAGGAGAGGGTGGAGTGGATAGGTGGGAAAGGAAACAGGCAGGTAGGGCAAGTCCGGACAAGTCATGGGGACAGTGCTGAGCTGGAAGTTTGAACTAGGGTGAGGTGGGGAAAGGGGAAATGAGGAAACTGTTGAAGTCCACATTGATGCCCTGGGGTTGAAGTGTTCTGAGGCGGAAGATGAGGCGTTCTTCCTCCAGGCGTCTGGTGGTGAGGGAGCGGCGGTGAAGGAGGCCCAGGACCTCCATGTCCTCGGCAGAGTGGGAGGGGGAGTTGAAATGTTGGGCCAGGGGGCAGTGTGGTGGATTGGTGGGGGTGTCCCGGAGATGTTCCCTGAAGCGCTCTGCTAGGAGGCGTCCCCAGTCTACCCAGTGTAGAGGAGACCACATCGGGAGCAACGGATACAATAAATGAAATTAGTGGATGTGCAGGTAAAATTTTGACGAATGTGGAAGGCTCCTTTAGGCCCTTGGTTAGAGGTGAGGGAGGAGGTGTGGGCACAGGTTTTACAGTTCTTGCGGTGGCAGGGGAAAGTGCCAGGATGGGAGGGTGGGTTGTAGGGGGGCGTGGACCTGACCAGGTAGTCACGGAGGGAACGGTCTTTGCAGAAGGCGGAAAGGGTGGGGAGGGAAATATATCCCTGGTGGTGGGGCTTTTTGGAGGTGTCGGAAATGTTGGTGGATGATTTGGTTTATGCGAAGGTTTATAGGGTGGAAGGTGAGCCCCAGGGGCGTTCTGTCCTTGTTATGGTTGGAGGGGTGGGGTGTGGAGGGCGGAGGTGCGGGATGTGGACGAGATGTGTTGGAGGGCATCTTTAACCACGTGGGAAGGGAAATTGCAGTCTCTAAAGAAGGAGGCCATCTGGTGTGTTCTCTGATGCAACTGGTTCTCCTGGGAGCAGATACATCGGAGGCGGAGGAATTGGAAAACGGGATGGCATTTTTGCAAGAGGTCGGGTGGTTGAGAGTTTACTGAGGGTAAGAATTCCCTTTGCGTGAGCTCTGCAGTAGATTTCCTTTATTCATGGAGGGAATTGCCTTCCTACTCATGACTGTATAGCTGTGATTGATGAATCAATGCCATCTGAATCAGTACATAAACACCCCATTTTCACAACATCAAGGATCTTTAGCACATTGTATCACGCTCTTCTTTGGAGACAAAAAAAAACATGAAATGGAGCCTCAAGGAATCGGAGCAGGCGTAGGCAATTCATCCCTTTCAGCTTGTTCCCCCCATTCTGTGAGGTCATGGCTGGGCCAACCCAGGCCTCAACACCTCTTTTATGCTTGATCCGCATAGCCCTCAACTGCTCAATATTTCAAAACTCTATCTGCCCTCCTTTTAAAATAATTTGAGATAGAATCATAGATTCCCTACTGTGTGGAAACAGGCCCTTCAGCCCAACAAGCCAGAACAGCCCTCCGAAGAGTAACCCAACCATTCCCCTCCCACATTTAACTTCCACAAAAGTTTGGGTGAGAAAATTCTAGCCATTCACTGAGAGAAAAAATTCTTGACTTTTTCTAAAATGAATGTTCCCCTCTGTAATGTCCCCTGATTTGAGACTTCACTGGTGCTGGAAGATCTAGTCAACATCCACCCTGTCAAGCTCATCATCTTGTTTCCATAAGATCACCCCTGCTTATCTATTCTTGATAGGTCAACCCTTTCATGCTCGAAGCAGCTAAGTGAATCTTGTTTGAATGGTCTCCGATGTTGGTTTATCCTTTATTAAATATGGGAGCTAACATTGTATACAGCACTGCAAGTGAGGACTCAGCAACAGCCAGTGTGGTTAACCAATCCTCAATCCATGCTAATACATTACCCCGATACCATGAGCTCCTCAATTGTGCAATTAACTTTTATGTAGCACCTTATCATTTGCATTTTTAAATTCCAAATACAGAACATCATTGGATTGCCCTGCTAGTTATCTCCTCAATGAACTGTCGCAAATTTGTCAAATATAGTTTCTCTTTCACAAAACCCAGTCTACCATGTTTAATGATAAGCTTTTCTAAATGTTCTGCCATTTCTTAATTTAATATTCGACTCTGTAGATTCTTTCAGTAGATTTGCTCAGTATGATTCCCCTCTCTTAAATCCATGCGGACTCTGTCCAATCCTGTCACTGTTCAGTAAGAAACTTGAGTGTACTGCAATATAGTTAGTAAATATATCTGTATTTATTTTTAAAAATTGATTACTTGTAAATGCTGGACCCATGCAACATCAATGAATTTGTGACTCTGAATTTGGGTTATTGTGTTTATTTACTGTTAATTCCTTTTCGTACTGTGTTATGCAGACAGCACCAAGTGATCACTCTTAATTGTGAGTAACTTTGATAATAATATATTTTAAAAATGACATCCCAAAATGCTGCCTCATTATTGTGCAAGGAGGACTTTATTCAATAGTTTGCAGATAAAATTGAACAGCATTTTGCTGCAATTTGGCCAGACTGCAGGTTACACCAAAGTATGAGTGGCTCACCTTTAGGGTGTTCCCAGATATCGTGCAGCTGCAGTATTTTGGTTTGCACTCAGCTATATGTTGTTCTCACTTGTTTCTTTGTGAAAGATTACAAAATTAATTTGGATGAATGAAGTTATGTTTTATTCACCAATGTTAGGAGAAAAAAAGTCAGTATTTCAAGTGCTGATAAAGTAAAATAAACTGATAATCAGTAGAAAGGGTTTAAGATTGATAGATTCTTGTTGCCTCGAGGAATTAAGGGCTACGGGGAGAACGCTGGTAAGTGGAGTTGAAATGCCCATCAGCCATGATTGAATGGCGGAGTGGACTCGATGGGCCGAATGGCCTTACTTCCACTCCTATGTCTTATGGTCTAAGATGGATATGGAACAAATGCTGGCAAATGGGACTAGATTAATTTAGGATATCTGGTCAGCATGGGCAAGTTGGACTGAAGGGACTGATTTATGTATTGTACAACTGTGACTTCATTCTCTCAACTTTTCAAGAAGTTGAATACTTCGAGAAGGAAAAGGAGAATTTATGCAGAGAATGCACTTGAAATGATGATTGAGGTATATCAAACTCACATTGTTTCATCACCTTTTCCTCTGGGTTCTTCAATGAACAAACTTGTTTTGTTCTCTGAATAACTATGGATCATGTGATCTGTTTCGCACAAAATATTTCGTTAGGATGAAGTGAACTATTAAGAAGTGTTCATGTTTAAAATTTAGGCAGCTTGATTGTCAATCTCATCTTGGCCTGAACACCACTTTCCTGCCAGCCCTCCTTAACTCTTCAACCCATTACTGATTAAAAGTCTGTGTGTCTCTTATTTAAATTTACTTCATGTCCCAGAATCCACAGTGTTCTGAGATAGGGAATTCCCCAGGTTCACCATCCTCTGAGAGAAGTAATTCCTCCAACTTTCCCTTCATTGTAAACTCAGGACGAGTCATTGTAGATTGAATCATCTTCTCTGCCTCGACTTGGTCAATCCCTTGACCATTTTATAGACCCTCCATGATACCACCTCTCATTCTTAGGCTGCAGTGAATATGAATGTAAATAGTGGTTGTCGTTCAGCTTGTGGCATTTTGATAACTGTGGCAGAGGATGTTTGTTCAAAACTGAGCTCGACAGTTAGTGCTTTTCAAATAAGAAACAGTTGATGAGATTAAGTAGATTAATATGTTGGTGTTTTGTTTTTAGGAAGACTTACTTTTGGGAAGATTTGGTTAAGAGAATATTGCAGTCAAAGCTGTGGAAGATTAACCTCCACCCATGTGTGAGGTAGTACACTGTGGTCAAAAGAATAAAGAGACCACTTCCTCTTTGGAAATATGTCCTTAAATAGGGCAGGGGGATCTGGAGATAGCAATGAGTCACTGGCAGCAAATGGCACCGGTTTGTGAGGTTAGACAGAAAAGTAGATCATGGGTTTATTTCTGGGACGACAGAATGGAAATGTGTTTGATATGTGTAGAACCATGGACAGATCACCCTTGGAGCACTGCAAACAGTTCCGATCTTCATATTGTAATATGGATGTAGAGGCAGTAGGGAAGATAAAGAATAGTTACTGGAATTATATTCAAACTGAATTTGAATTCATCAAGTAAGATTGGACCGTCTTGTCTCATTGAAAAAGAGTGACATGGTCCAGTTACGTTTGATCGGGTAGACATGGAAAAGATGTTTCTGCTTGTGAATGACAGAATCCACTGGATCTGTGGATATAATTGTAATCACTATTAAATCTCACGGGGAATTTGCAGAGGGCTACAAAGTCTTTACCAAAAAGGGGTTTGAATGTAGAACTTACTTCATCAGGAATAATTGAAGCAAATAACAGATGAATTCAAGGAGGAGCTTGGAATACAAGAAATCAAAGAAAACTATGTTGATGGGTTTAGGTTGAGAAGGAAGCCTGTGTAAATCACAGATACTGAGAACCTGTTTTTGTGTCCTGAAACTATGCATCTGTGTTGTTCTGTGACATTTCAATAGGAGCAGCAGCGGCAGCAGTGAACAAGACAGCTCACCCTTACCATTCTTGGAGAAAAGCAAAAACTCTGGCCACACAAAAGGGAAATAGCTCTACTGAGGAGGTGGTTCAAACAGTGGCCAACGACTCAATCTGCAGAGACAGTGTGCCTTCATTACCTGGTGAGAAAGGTGAATTCTTTAACCAGAAATGATGTTTTGTCCTTCCAATGATCTCATGACTTAAGCAGGGAAATGTGTCTCATCAGTTAGATGATTTGAATCAATCAAATCTTTTGTTACGTTAGCACTCCTTCCCTACCCAAAGGATATGTGGGTCAAATAGGCACATGTCTTGCACTGCTTTAATTCAAGATTCCTTTATTCAGTCATGAGCTTAACCTATTCAATCCAAGTTCCTTGTGTTTCCCTTGGATCTGTGGTTGTGCACAAGGAAACTTAAACAATGTATGATTCAATATCAAAGTTGTGTTGTATCAATAATTGTAACCCCACTCTGCTCCTTGAGCAGATAGTTAATCCAAGGATTCTAGCTCAGCCCTTAACTTCAAGTTCTAAACCTTTCAGTTAGCAATGGAAAATAACAAAGAACAATGTCAATCATTTATTGTCTCTCCAGACACTGCTTCTGTTGCCACTGAATGCTCCCATAAGTTTGACGAGCCAATGACTAAAGATGAGATTGAAGAGAAATCCTTCCATTCTCTTCTGCCACCAGAGAGCCAACACCACTTTCATATGGGGAAGGAACGCAGCCAGCAGGATGGTTCAGATGGGGACATAGTGCGGGACCAGTCGGCTTCTCTTATGGATTAGGGTGAGTGGTGTTACCAATTAGTGGGATCTCAGTGCTTGGAATAGTTGCTCCTCTCCATGTTCGAGGTATCTTGCCATGAGATTCAGATGGAGAGGACGAGGACCATATGGTGTAACAAGTGTGAGCCAACAGTTGGGCAGGGCCTGTGTTTCTGAAAAAAAAGCGAGTCCCACTCGATCACAATGTGCCCAGAGTTTATAAATCATGAAGGAGAATAAATACTTGACATTGTTAATCTTTGTGATCGAGTTCCCATATAGTGAAGACAACGATTAATATTTACTGGGATTCCTTGCTCCCCCAATCAGATAAACACAAGGCAAATTTGACTGTGAAGAATGTCCCTGAATTTACACCTTTCTACTGTTCATTGAAGGTAATAAGATGCAAAAGATATTTTTGCAGAGGAATTTGATTTGAGCAAGAGACATTTGTGCAGATAGTAAGAGGTATTCTAATTGGAAGGATATGTTTAGTGATATCCTGCACGGATCGATGTTGGAGCCCTAATTATTCACTACACATAATGAAGGGAAAGCCACATTCAACATTTGGGGCCATTCTGCGATTCCAAGTGTCGGTAGATGGAAGCACAGCATTAGAAAGCAATCTTGATAGATTCAGGAAATGAAAAAAAAAACGACAGATGAGTTTATGTCGACAAGTGGGAGGTTGGATCAAAATAGAATATTTTGTGATTGTGAAAATAGAGAGAGAGTGGACTCCAAAGAAACTACGTGGGATTGATCCAGCTGTATAGTTCACGAAAATGTCTCAAACAGGTTCAGAAAAGTGACCAAGGGGCCGGTGGAATGTTGACATTGATCTCGACAGAAGACGAGATACCAAAGGATTAGAAGTCATGCTTCAGCAAATCCGAACCTAGTTAGACCAAGCTGTCAGGGCTGGGCACCATGGCTGAAGGAGAGTATCCCTCTGAGGGGAAGTGCAGTGTAGATTTACTGAAGTGATACTTGGATTCCAAGGCTTAACTTAAGAAGAAAGATTAAACAGATAAAGTGTTCGAGTCAGAACATTGAGGTGTGATAACGGGGAACACTTTTATACACAGAAATGGATAAAGTTTGATAAAGTTCCACAAACAGCGATTGATTGGAAATTATTTGCAAATTTAAATCTGAGATTGGTAGATTTGGAATGAAAATGCTGAAGGATTATGGGACAAAGACAGGGATTTGTCATGATGATGAAGATGACCATGATTTGGGTGAATGGTGGAATAGGCTCACGAAGCTAAATAGCCTCCTCGTGTTCTGATGTTGATGTAACCGTGGCTCCCTTATTCTCTGCAAGTGCAACTCCTGTTGTGTTTTTGGTTATTTATCAGAACCTGGCAGCAAGTTAGTGACTGGAGTCCTGACCAGAACGTTATCAGGATGAGGGACTTCGCCGGTCTTAATGTGTTTCACAGACGATGAAATGACACAGCCAGCACTCTCCTTCTGTCTCTCCCCCACTCTCTGCCCCCTCTCTCCACCCCTCCCACCCCCTCCCCCACCCTCTCTAGCGCCCCCCCGGCACACCCCTCTTAA